>NC_133336.1:77624734-77924734 GCF_042186555.1 Aquarana catesbeiana
CAGCTTTTTTCTCCTGCTCTGCATGGCTCTTCATATGTGCGCTTCGGCTTTTTACTTTGAAGAAGACCCTGCATGAAGAATAGATCAGATTTATATCCAAATAATTGTTATTGATATAGCAATTTTTAAAAAGGTTTTCTGTCTCTCATTGGAGACTTGGTTTGCGATCCACAGGTTATAGACTCACTACCAAAAGTATGACACATCTGATGAAGGGCCGACTTTGTGCAGTTTTGTATATGTGATGAATAGCTGATCCAAAAATTAAGATGAGATTCGATTTGGACAGAATTTCATGAATTAAGATGTCCCAAATTGAATCTGAATTTAAGTCCTCAACAAAATGGTGGCTGTCTGCACACAGACACCAACTCCCCGTTGTATAGGTTTAAATGATGGGCAAAAGATGGCTTCACCTCCTATTCTCCACCTGTAGAGAACTCCTCAGACGTGTTTTGCCCTTTTCTGGGCATACTCGTAGAGGGTCTCTTATATTTATCCAACAGGGAGTCAGTGTTTGTGCAGATGGCCACCGTTTTGTTGAAGTCTACTAGAGCCTGACAGACAGAATCGGCATGTCTTGCACCAGTGTTTTCACATGCTGATCTGACTGACAAGTTTGGAGTGGTATTCGGGCGGTACTATTTTCATTGTTTTGGGCTACATATGAATTTAGGCCATAGTTTTTTGTTTTTTTTTTAGTTCGGATTCCCAAATGGCTTCTGAGAGAAAGGGACCAAAGACTGCTTCTGCCTTCAGTGATTTTACTGTCGTCTGAGCACACTTTGCTTGACTGCCAGTGCCACTAGATTCTACCCTTCTATTTTAGTATCTTGGATAGAATTTTATAGCATGGCTCATGCTGTTTTTTGGCCACATCATCTACTCAGTCAGTGCTGCCAAGAGTTCCCAAACCATTCTGAACAATTTTGCGGCGTTTTGTGCGCTGCAACACTCACTTTTTTGCAGCATGTTTTAGATTCCCATTGACTTCAACACGATTTTCTGTTCAAAAACTCAAAATTTCAAAAGTTCCCAGATTAAAAAAGACTGACTGAACATCAACTGATCAAACAGACAGAATGGGAAAATCTCAGAATGGCTTTTGATGTCCTCCCAGGTTTTTTTTTTGGACTTATATCATGGAGCTACTTACAGGCTGAAAACCCTGAGCACCTGGCGAGTTCCTGACCACATTGAATCTCACTGACAGAAGTCTGCAGCAAACCACATGACCATGTCCCATTTTCAGTCACTTAGCCCTAGAGCCAGTGTCTTGGATTAAAGGGAGCATGCTGTCATCCTTATTTACCCACATTCTGGTATCCACAATCAACAACGAACCCGTTGCGCTGTGTTTAACCCTGGTCCTCAATGACATTATCACACCGTGTTCATAGTGACTGAATCAACTGTTGGAAAACTGTTAGAAGCCCCCCAGACACATAAGTATTATGTATCCAGGGTCAACTTGGAGGTCATAATTTATCAGCTCTGAAACCCAGCACTCTGCATATCCTAACATCACGTCTACCAGGGCTGCATGCTCAAAGTGGATCACGCAAATATTTTTAAAAGGGATATAGTTAGGTGACTACAGAATTTTTATTTATCTGCTACTGAATGTCAGTATAAGAGCTCCTGAAGTAAATAGAAAATCCTGACAGAAACAAAAACAGAATTTTTAAGTGGCTTGCCTACACAGTTTGTTGGCATATGCTCAAATCAAGAAATAAAAACTAATTGAACATGATGTATGTAATCCTAGAGGAGCTCACATCTCTCTATAGGCTGCAAAGTTTTTCAGCTGCCTTTTTATTATATTACAAAGCATTAGGTCTAGTGAGAGGCAGAAAGGATGTTGGCCCCTTACTAGAGCTGTATAAACAATTTAAAAAGCCAGCACCAATAAAGGAAAGATACATCTCTGGTCATAGTAATCTCCTGGGGATGCGTTTAGATCATCTGCCTACACAAGCCTTTTATTAAAAGGCAAGAAAACAAGGATGGAGCCACTCAACTTCCAAAAGTCCAGAGTATGTTTACAACACTATGACTAAGCTGCTGGTGGATTGAAACGTGTTGGAGGACCAGGTGGACTATCTCTGTAACAGGTGATATTATTAAATATACTCTCTGGACTGTCCTGGAGCCTGGATCCTTTGGTCAGTGGAGCAGTGATGGGAGGCTTGTGGTGGAACCGTTGGGACGATTTGCAATATTTATTTCCTTTTCTTAAAGGGTCAGTCCACTCCAGGATGGACTCATGGTAGATGCTTGAGAGATACATTACCTGTTTTTTATGCATCTAATAAACTCTATTGATAGAATTGGATTTCTTTTTTCAGGGCAGTGATAATATCCAAACAAGTTCAGTTTCAACCCAGAGGAGGCGTGATCAGAAGCTATAAATGTTAGGCAAATGTGATGGAGTATTTAGGAAGAACAGAATAGCCTTTAGTCCCACCATAGGCGATTTGTAACAGAACTAAGATCCCTTGTCCCCCAATTGTGCCTGGTCACTGGCTGTTCATGTACTGAACACGGTCTTGTAAATATACTGTATACATGTGTTCCATACCCCCCAAATATTAAGTAATAGTGGGATATTTGGCTGACCCTGCCAGAAGAGAACATTATGGTGCTGTGCAGCACCATGCTTTTCTTCCCCCCTTACAAGTTTCATTTGAAGGTTGAGTCCTAATACCACAACTCTTACAAATGTTTTTCAGACAAACACCTAAACCATGTGATGGTCATATGTAGTGTCTGAATTTGCCTGTAATATTGCACAATGTAATGTGCCACAAAAAAGTTTATCATTGTTCATTCACCTACCTGCCACACTTTTTACATGGGAAAGTGCCCTCTTGTGCAGGAGGCTGTTTTTGAGTTGTTGGCTTCCTTGTGTTCTCTGGGGAGAACTGTACCCGTGGACTTCGGCTCCTTTGCCTGGAAGTTTTCTCTGTTATAGATGTGTCATGGTCCTGGCTTCTTAGAATCAAAGTGTCATTTGTCTAAAAAAACAAACAAAAAAAACATTTAGAGAAAAACTATATCATTGTTTGGAGACCTATTTAAAATGTACAATTAGAATGTAAGGATCCTTTCACATGGGTGTTCCGTCTGTAGTTTTACATTCATCCATTGACGGAGGAAAAAAAGGGCAAACAGATATAAATGGATGATCATTTACAGCCATGTATGTTCAGGAAGAGGACCCAAACGGTCCATTTTTGCATTGGTTGTTATGAGCCGGCATCCTAACAACCTTTGACTTACCCTTTCTGTCAGCAGCAGCAATGAGTCAGTGGTTGTTAAGGAGCCAGCTCCCACCAGCTTACTAACATCGATGGTGGGTCCCCGATGACAGCAGAATATAAAGAAAATAGCTGAAAAAATGTGTAAGTCTTGCCCTCCCCAATCCAAATCCACACCAGGCCCTTTTGGTCTGCTATAGATTGGAGGAGGGACCTCACGCCAATTTTTTTTATTTTTATGGCGTGCCACCCCCCCCCAGAGTCCATGTTAGACCCTTACCTAAACATGCAGCCCAGCAGGCCTCCACCACGTCTATTTCTCCATTGTTATTGCATAGTGAGGTTTAGGATCTTGCAACCTTAAAGAGGTGGAGATCTACCTGAACAACATGGGAGAAGTCAAAGATCACCACGCACAGTGTCGCCTCCTCACACCAGTTTTAAACCTGTAATTCCTGTACTATAGCGTCTCAATCGCGTGCATTACACAGCAATCATGGTTTTAAATCAAGTGGTGAGAAGGCAACATATCTTCTCCTCACCACCTGTCAAACACACTCAGATCACTTTTTAGAGGAGCAGCAGTGCTTGCTGCATTTGTAAATGAGCTCTTAGTTGCATTTGGCAGGGGCACTCCTAGGGCTTGTTCACACGTAAAATCCTGTGGTTGAGTTGTGGTTTTACTGCCCCAATCCCCACCCCCAAGGTGTACACACGCTGCAGCAGGACTTAAGCTCCCTATTGCTTTTGGTGCATGCTACCGCCTGCCAATCAGGACCTATTCAAGTAAATGGTGCCATTCCACATGGGACAGGAGCCAGCACTACAGAGGAGGCATCAGCTTATTGCGGCTCTTGCTCCCTATTACAGCTCCATCTTTACAATTAGACCTTCTGCAGTGCACTCTGATGCTCTGGGATCAAGGGTCAGCAAGCCCAGACCACAATTTACCAGTCTCCTGTCCGCAATCTACTGGTAGATCGTGATCTACAGGTTGCTGACCCTTGGTCTACACTATCCGCAGCTCTCTTCCAACCGTGTCTGTTTGCCCTACCATTGGTACAATTTGTCCATTAAAGTACACTATAAGCAAGTACATTGCTGCATTCATTGTAAAAATCCCATGGAGGCTATTGGAGGAGAGGTGGTGGAGTAATATGTGAATGGTCTTGGAGGCAAAGAGGATCACCTTTGGATGGACTACATCTTAATGCCTGTTCAGACCTCTTATAATTTGGAGATAATCTCAGAAGTGAGCAGACCTGCACACACTTTTGCACGGAGGTGTTTTGGAGGAGATGTTCACAAGAATTATCTGAAGTGGAAACTTTTCATTATTCACACAGAGCACTTAGGGTACTGTTCAAGGACATATATATATATATATATATATATATATATAATATATATATTATTTTTTTTAATTAGTTTTTTGTAATAAGAAGTTTTTGTTTATTATGTTTGTTTTGATAATCCCTGAGGTTTATTTACACTGATTATCATTTGGAAGTATATTTTAAGTGTAGCGCTGCACACTTATAAAGTATTTGTCGTTATTTAGCTGCGAATGAACACACGAGGTGCGAGCTGACTTCACTTTAGTCACATTCAAAATGTTTCTTTGTTGCGCGGACACATTCTTCACTAATCTTTAGATTATACAAGATGTATTTGTGAAAGTGCCAATCCAATGACACAAATACATGTGTTACATGATCACATGCAGTATTTATAATGTTTTACTTGGCCAGTATAACACCACATTAAGAGCTCTTGCATGTGGGCTAGCTGAGCCTGTTTGGCGTAATTGCAGCCGTATTTCCTCCACCCAGACAGCCTAGGTGCAGTGTACAGCCTGTCATTACCATGGATGGCTGTACTCTGTTGTACTCATGTATGTGATGGTGGTAATATAAACACAAGTACAGCACAGGGGCAGAAAATTATAACCTGTTAGGACAGCTTTTGGTTGTCCTTTCATGGTGTACTTGTCAATAAAAAGGACTTTGAGAGCTCTTACTATATCACTGGCTTGTAGGGTTTGTGTGACTTTTATTAGGGGGGCAGATTGCCTTCTGTCCACCTCCTCCTCCTCTTCTTCCTGCTTCACCTGCACCATGTTCTCCTCTATCTCCTTCCCCACATTAGGGTCTTGTGTGCTCTCCTGTTTGGAAGATTCTCTTTGGGAAGGGACAGCTGTTGCAAGTCGCTGAGAACTCTGTAATGGAAAACAGAAGCATCATCAATCCTGAGACATAAGCTAGTTAATTCAAAGCTCTGTTAAAGAAAATGTTAAGATAAAAAGAGATGTTAAAACCGGTACCTTATTACATGTATAAGGTGGTATTCACACGTTGGGAGACTCCAAATTTGTGGATTTGAATTTAGTACTGATTCTGCTTGCTGTTCAAGCATCTGAAAGCAACTTTCACCAAGTATAAGCAGACCCTATAATGGTCTCTAAGTGTTGAAAGATTAATCTGCTATGAACCTTGATATATGAGTACTATACTTCATGCCTTCTCAGTTTTTGTATTACAAATGTTGTATAATATATGCAGCAACTTCAAATGATTTGTATTTGTTTGATAAAATAAATAAAAATTATTGTTGGAAAAAAAAAAAAAAAAAAAAAAAAAAGAAAGATTAATCTGCTGTTAGCCGAAAATCACCAACCACAAAAAGGTGCAAACCTCTGAGTCATTCATGTTAAAACGACCATTAATAAATAAGTTTACAGATTGCAGCTGTCAGTAACTACTTATGATGTGACTGCTTTCAAAATACAACTCCCAACATGCACTGCATCAGTGCCATGCTAAAGGACATGCAGGGGTGGTAAAGAGGTTGGTTTGGGCAGAGACTGGCCATGCCCCCTTAGTCTCTGCTTTCTATGATATTGCTGGCAAGTTGCTAATGATAAAAGAGCAGATGGCTTGGTGTTGTCATGTCAGTAAAGGGGGTGTGTCAGAGACTAGATCAGGTGTCTCAAACAAACTACAAGTCCCATCATGCCTCTGCCTGTGGGAGTCATGCTTGTAACTGTCAGCCTTGCAATGCCTCATGGGACTTGTAGTCTTGCAACAGCTGGAGGGCCGCCAGTTTGAGACCCCTGGACTAGATTGTCAACACACAGGAGAAATGAATATGAAAAATGGTCACCCGCCTGCAGAAAAGCAGAAAATTCTGAACAAAACTACTGAGATTTCTCTCCATATGGGATGCATATGAAAACAACACCGACCACTCCCTGTATGCTGGGACTCTACTACTGTCAGTAAATATTTCTTTTTACAAAGTCCAGAAATCTGAACCCACGATGAAAAAAATGGAGTAGGTTTCCCTCAGTAAAAAAACATATGTCAAATCTATCAGTAGAAGCAGGCAGTTTAAGCTACATGCAGATTGTGACTGTTCCTGCAAAAGTGCAACTTCTCCTCCCTGTCCCACCTTGTCAGCCTCTCTGCTGTTCACGGAGGTTCTCTTTATAAGAGACAGAGTTCAGCTTTAAAAACAATCATAAATATGCCTCTTACTCTATTCTGTCAAGAAACATTCCAAGCACTTCTTGAATTTCAACCAATACACACGCACCATGATTTTCATATGGGGAACCTCAAGCAGTTATCCAATTTCTCCCATCAAATGTAAAATATAAAAAAATTGGAAATGTCATCTATTTAAACAGTATACTGGCTCATCATCAATTAAACAGTTCACCTTCATTTCTGTATACTGCATTTATAATGAAATAAAAATAGTTTTCTAGGAAATATAGTAATGGACAGCGAGGCTGTGATTATATATTCTGCTGGACAGCTTGGGAGAAATGACCAACCAGAAAGGTATGCAGTAACTCATAGAAATAGATCTTCTTTCAATAGTCTCCATGCTGTAAACTGCTGTGTTGCCATGGACTTCTGTAGACTAATCCCTTCTATGATATATCACAAAGTAAGAATGCATGTCAGCCAACATAGTGAAGCTTATGCTGTAAGTTATAACAAGGAATAAACCCAACATACAAAGTGGCATAAACTCAAAGTAGTCCATGAGATCTGATCTTACTCTAATCAAGTAACTAAAATATTGGGAGCAGAAAATGGAGAAAGGACGGCTGCACCCCAAAATAATGTCTTTATTAAATGAAGCTAAATCCATACATCAATCAGAGACACAGGAGCCAAATTTTCTCCATCATTGGCCAATCTTGTACATGGGATGGGGGGAGAGGGATCGTATTTTTGGATCGAATAGCCCCCGTCGTAAAGATACAATATTTTATTGTCGCTTCATACACGATCTGTTGTTCATTGTCGCTGGCGAGCAATTCAGCATGGAAGCTTGGTTGGACTATTTAAATAAAAATGATTTGAATTTACGATTTACAGGGCATCACAGCCCCAGGTCCATCGAGTTTCTGGATGTTGAGCTGTGGGCCAGTGACGGCGAGGTGACCTCTAATTTGTTTAGAAAACCCACTGTGGGCAATGCCCTATTGAGAGCCGATTCAGGCCAACCAAAACATACAATAAGAGGCTCAGGCTGAGACGTATCTGTAGCAAAGATTCTGATTTTATAAAAGAAGCAGGGGACATGGCAACCAGATCTGAGGACCGAGGTTATTCTAAATCTATGATTTTCAGAGCCTTCAGAATTGCTGAGAACACCCCACGTTCTCAGCTAATCTCAGATTAGAGTTAGAGCCTTAGACCCCTTTCACACTGGATCGTTTTGCAGGCGCTACAGCGTTAAAAATATCGCCTGCAAACCGCCCCAAAACAGCTGCTCCCCCGAGGGCTTTCACACTGGAGCGTTGCGCTGGCAGGGCATCAGAAAAAGTCCTGCCAGCAGCTTCTTTGGAGCGGTGAACTCACCGCTCCTCCACCACTGCTCCCCATTGAAATCAATGGGGCAACGCTGCGATACTGCCTGCAAAACGCAGCCGCAGGCGAATTTAACCCCTTTTCAGCCGCTAGCAGGGGGTTAAAACCGCCCCGCTATCGGCCGAATACAGCCGCTAAAAATAGTGCCGCTTTACCGCTGATACCCGGGCGTCGGCAGCGTGAAAGGGGTCTTAGAGTTGTTATTAGAAAAGAGTTCTCCTCTAATGCCAGTTCTCCTCCTGAGTTCTCAACACCCTTCAGTGTGGAATTTAACCAAATTACGAACATCATTACCAGGTCCATTCCTGAGCTGTTCAATGATCCAATATATGCTTGGATCCTGACAGGCGGCACCAAAACGGTATCTCCCAGTCTATTCACCAGCACTAGTCCTGGAACCCACTAGTTACAATTTAAAGGCACCTTCGGTGGTGGTAGCAGAACATTATTGCCCCCTTATCAAAAAGGGTGATACTGTCTGTTCTCCTGTGACTGGTAAAACAATCAAAGTTTCTTCATTTATCAACACCAAATTCCTAGCTTATGTCATCACTTGCCGTTTATTCAACATCCAATACGTAGGATGGACTACCCGACGGTTGAGAGACCGTCTTTATGACCATCTGTATGACAATGATAAAAATCATTCCACCAATGTCACCAGGCATTGGATCGATGTACATCATAAGGATACTTCAGGTTTGGGTATACAGGGCATAGAGAGAGAATTACCACACCCATCAGAGGGGGCGATAGATTCCGGACACTCTGCATATTTCACATAAATACTAGAAAGCCGATGGGGTTAAATTTTGAATGGGATGTGTCTTACTTTTATGATTGAGAACATCAGCTATGGTATATAAAAAAAGTTTTTATATAATTTAATAGTAAGAATTTTTTTTTTCTTTTTAATAGAATTTCTTCCATTCGCTATTTTACTCGTTCTAGACATATCCATCTGGATATTCCACTTAAATACTAGAAAGTCGATGGAGTCAAATTTTGAAGGGGATGTGTTCTACTTTCACGATTGAAAACATCACCTATAGTATATGATTTTTACAGAATCCCTTCCATTCACTATTTCACTTGTTTTAGACATTTTCATTCTCCGGTATATTTTTGCCCCCCCCCCCCCCCGTTCCTATTTATTTACTTTCATTTTACCTTGTATAAACACAGTCCCTTTTCTCCCTCACATAGCTAGGTACTATATAGTCATTTCACTTCACTTTGTTCTATTGTTATTATTATTATACGCGATTTATATAGCGCCAACAGTTTACGCAGCGCTTTACAATGTAGAGGGGGGACAACACAATTACAGTACAATACAAAAGGTACAGGAGGGTCCTGCTCGTAGAGCTTACATTCTAAAGGGAGGGATTATTATTACTGTTATAATACACTAGGACTAGATTAGCGATTACATCTTGAAATGACAATAAATATTCTAATTTTACACAAAAAACTAAACATCTGGAGTTATATGGACATATAGATTAAGGGGGTCCTCACGTCACATGTGGCCACATTTAGGTTGTTGAGGATCAATATGTTCTTATTCCACACAATACAAAACAGATATGTCCCTGATCTTCTCTTTCTATCATGTAAGGGTCCCCCCATCTACATGTATGTATACATCCGTGTGTGTGTGTCTATTATTATCACTTTATTTTATGGGTAAAGCATCTTTGCTTTGTTCTGCTTTCATCCTGAACATCGCATATCGATATCTAGCCACATACACGGAACGATATGTATACGCACATTTTTAGAATCTTCTAACACATTTTTATATTACATGTTTTGCACATTTATTGATGTTTATACCTCACTTAATGTTTTTATTGGGTATTTGGCAGTCACATGAATATCGTATGTTAGGCCCCATTCACACCTGAGCATTTTGTAACTTGAAGTCTGAAGCTACAAAATGCTTGAGGGGAAAAAATCCATTATTCTCTATGGAGATGGTTCACATCTCCACTCCAAGTCGCCTGAAGCTCAAACAAGTTCTGGACCCTTTTTTGGCACTCGGATTGGGCAGATTTGGGCGTTTTTGGAGCATATTCACCCCTGGAAGCAGATGACAACATAGCAACAAATGATGAAACAGATGATCATTTGATCATTTTTCCTATTGGCTAATAAAAAAAAGCGCCAAAGCTCAAAAACGCCAGAAAACGCTGCATGGAAACGCGCAAATACTCGCGATAAAACGTGTGACAGAACGCCTGAAAAACACTCAAAAACGCTATGCTCAGGTGTGAATGGGGTCTTATGCATTTGATTTAGAAATAAATTATATGTACGGAGTGCCAAGGAGAGCAATCTGCTGCAGCCCAATAATCTAACCCTGAATTTCTAAGGTTACTCCAATATATGTTTATTATTTAGTTCCTTTATTTAGTTCCTTTTTCTTTTATGGGTTAAAATGATCTAATATATTGGTTGACTTGATCGCCTCGTTGATTACTCCTCCCCCACATGTGTGAAAGGTTTCTGCAGGACCACAGCTGATCACGATCTGGATTAGATACAATTGGTCAGGTGACCACCATATATTATTTTGTTGTGTATAAAAGACAGATTGCGATCGGTAGTCCTACAGCTATAATTAAGCACCTTTACCGGTGCGAAACGCATCAGTTATCATCTGGACCTGTGTCTCTGATTGATGCATGGATTTAGCTTCAGATGTAGAGATGTGTTTTTTTTTTTTTGACCTTGAAGAAGGGGACATACCCCAAAAGCTTGTCCTGAAAAATTGTATGCAAATAAAAAAAAGTATCATGGACAGTACTCAATTTTCTCTGTCACAATTGCACTAATACAGCTACAATCACATCAAGCTTCATTTAATAAAGGCATTATTTCCTTTCTCTATTTTCTGCCATTTGACTTTGCTGAGTCGGTGTTCTGCTGAGAAAGTTCCTCTCGGCGGATAAGGACCCCCCTCTAGTGCGCAGGCGCAGTAGGAGCTGGCGGAAATAGCCGAAGCGAAATAGACTAGAAATCAGCTGTACACGGCGCCTGTAAGAGGGCCCCTTTGCGGGCTCGCTTCGCTCGCCACGCTTCGGGCACGGCCTCGCTGCGCTCGGCACTTTTTTATTCTACCTCTATGTCCACTAGGATGGTGGGGCTTGAACCTGGACCTAGGGTGCAGGCGCCGTGTAAAGCTGATTGGAGTTTTTCAGCTTCGGCTATTTTTGGCGGCTGCTAGTCATTGGTACTGCACAAGCGCAGCGCCTGCGCAGTACAGGGGGGTCCTTATCCGCCGGGGGAACTTTCTCGGCAAGACACCGGCTCCCTTTATCTCCTATATACTAGGACGGTGTGAACACAAGCGATACCACCCGGAGCGGTAATTATTACCGTGATAAAATATTGAGGGCTTCTGTTGATTGGCTTTTGTTTGCATCATTAATTGCATCTCCACCCAATAGGAATGCAAAAAACAGACAGAAGCAGGTTGATGCAACAGGTCAGATGGAAGATTTCAGTGGAGTTCCCAACTGATCTAGAATGAAAGCTACATAATACTGAAAGGGTTGCCGGTTACTGCAACTTGTACTCTACCTTTTAATATATGCCTGAATGTTTTTTTTTTTTTCCAGTTCAGTGAAATGATAATTTAAGAATTAAAAAAGTAGCTGACGTTTGTATAAATCAGTACAACCCAGATAGACGTCGATACATGCAGCTTGCAGATTAGCAGGTCACACCCTTCCGAAATGGTTGTTGAGGATGGCTGGCTATTGGAATGTCTCAACCAAACACTTGTCAGCCATTAGCTGCTGAGCTTCTACAGAAGATCTAGCTATTACCACCAGCTTGGCACAGACGTAAGCAACATGACAGAGGGAGCAGATGTGTAATCAGAGCTCCCCCTGCCCTTCACACACAGTCTAAATCGGCAGACACTCTCTCTCCTTTTTCCTCTACGTGAATACAACCAACAAGTTAGGGCTGGCACACAAATGCCTGGAACCTCCCCAGCTGGGCCACAGCCAAAACACTTGTCACAACTGATTCTTTCTGTGGATCGAATGTCTAGGTGGAGGCTCAGTCTTGGAACATCAGGTTCCCAGCATTGGCCAGTCAACGTGGCCTTTTTGGTGACACTTTAATGCAAACAGCATTACAGTGAAAAGGAACATTTAAAGCTTGTGTTGGCCACTGCAGACAAACATTCTGCACCTTGATCTGATCAACCTCACATGTGGCTGGTTACATGGCTGGCATATAAATGAGCAAAAGGAAAAAATGACTAACACTGGAAGTGATTTTATCAGAACTTTAAAATGTTTGGCCAAGCAGAAAATAAATTCATGCTGATCACGCACAAACAGGCTAGAACTAAAAAAAAAAAAAAAATTAAAAAGTGAGAAACCTTAAGATGCAAAAACTTTGTAACTTTACAAAAAAAAAAAAAAAAACAAATGTCAAACTTCTTTTTCTCTACAGATAACTAGTACATGTCTGGGATGGAGACATCACCACGCTGGATGACTTTGTATTAAAATAATTATGTCAAACTGTAACAAAAAGGTTAACGAGGGGTGAACTCTGGAATCCCAAACTACGTGTGTGTCTGTGTGTGAACTCTGCATTACTCCTGACCCTTGCACTCTATTGTGTTACTCATTCCTGACCCCTGCAGTATTTATATAACATACAGCTGATTGACTCCTGCACTCTACATTACTTACTCCTGATCCCTGCATTTGTAACAACTATCCCCTGCACTCTGCATTACATAATACTGACCCCTGTATTGTGGGTTTCCCACTCCTGCACTCTAGACATTGCATACTTTTGATCCCTGCACATAGGCTCACACTTTAAGCTCCTCTCAATGTCAGCGCAGGTCTTCCACGGCACACAGTGTGCTGCATTATACCTCTCCTCTGGGTGATGAAAGAGGGGGACAGGGCCTTGCCAGGGCCCCATGATTTCTAAACAGAGCCCTGGTAAAATGCCCCACTTTATTTTCCTTTGACCCATCCTTTCCAACAAAATGCCTTCAGCTTTGATCGATCAACCTTGTGTTAAAAGTTCCTAGCAGTTTGTAAAAATCTAAAATACCTTAATATCGATCTCGGAGTCTTCTCTGGGGTTTTTCTCATCTGTGACGGCCTCTACATCTCCGAATATTAACATCCCATTGCGTCCTATTTTCACCTGCTTTTTGTAGGTGTAGTAAAACTCGACACACTGGGACACGGTTTTTGTTTTAATCTGAAACATCCATCAAAACAATACAATTAGCTCCATGTATACAACACACGCTACAATCCCACTTGCTGCATACAGTATACCTGTGCACACCAAATAAGTGACTACATAGTAAAACTAGGCTAATGAGAATGTCCCAGAATTGTAATTATACTATCCCAAATGGTCCTGTTTGAAAGTAACAACTCCAAGAACCAAACAAAATATTAAATGTAACAATAAAAACCCAGGTTTTTTTTTATCCAAGTACCTGGTTAATTTGGTAGTTTGGCAGCTGCAGTCTGTAGGTTAACATTCTTAGACACAGCTATCTGTGCTGTGAGAACCTTAATCTAGATTTCAGCTCTCACCAACAGCCGCAGGTCTCAGAATAACAAATGGGAACCAATTTAGCTTGGTTCCTTATCATGTGATCACCATGACAACCAATCATGGCGATCACTAGAAGTTTGCTTGCAAGCCAATTTTTCCAGCCTGAAGATGGCACTTAAAGTGGTTGTAAACCCTTACAGACCACTTTAACCTACAGATAAGCCTAGATTAAGGCTTACCCATAGGTGCAAGAAATACCGTGTAGGTTAAGGAGATATTTTCCTAAAAACGGGCACCAATGTCTACGGCGCATGCGCGGCGATGGAGGACGTGAACGAGGGTCGCTTCGGGGGCTTCAATCCCAGGTAAGTAATTCATAATGAGCTAGTATGCTATGCATACTAGCTCATTATGCCTTTGCCCTGCAGGGTGTTTTTTTTTTTGACAGGGTTTACTTCCTCTTTAAGGCAAAAAAGGAAGGAGAAGCGCCAGACAAATCCTAGTGCAGCATTATTTTATTGGATTCAAATACAAATTGTTGACAATATAAGGTGCACTTACATAGTGCTAGTGAGGGTAGGTGCTTTCCAGATCCAGCATAACAGAAGAGCCACCGGGATGTCCCTGTGGAAGAGTCCACGAGCGCCGTGTGTCAGCAGGAAGCTAAAGCCTCGAGGAGAGGACAGCCGACGTCCTCCCCAGGTCCCTCAAGGCTTCAGCTTTCCACTGACACACGGCGCTCGTGGACTCTTCCACAGGGACACCCCGGTGGCTCTTCTGTTATGCTGGATCTGGAAAGCACCTACCCTCACTAGCACTATGTAAGTGCACCTTATATTGTCAACAATTTGTATTTTAGTCAAATAAAATAATGCTGCACTAGGATTTGCCTGGCGCTTCTCTTCCTTTTTTGCCTTTCTTTTCCCATAGTGATCGGGGTCCCCCAGCCCGCGCCTGATGCAGTCTCGCTCCCGTTGCAGCATTTGTTTCAGAGACTCAGTTGACAGGGGCGCACCCCCTAGAACGCCATGTTTTTATTTATCTTTGTATTTAATTTTTACCTCTAAAATATATTTTTGTTGTTGTTATTGATGAACCAGCATACTTATGCATGTCCACCCACTATTTTTCATAATCAGGCGTTTCAGCGCTGAGTGTTACACTAGTGTAGGGGTCTCAAACTGGCGGCCCTCCAGCTGTTGCAAAACTACAAGTCCCATCATGCCTCTGCCTGTGAGAGTCATGCTTATAACTGTCAGCCTTGCAATGCCTCATGGGACTTGTAGTTTCACAACAGCTGGAGGGGAACCAGTTTGAGACCCATGCACTAGTGCTTTATGTGTGTGTTTTTTCTAATGAAGATGGCACTTTCCTATCTCTGTGTGCACTCACTGTGCACAGAAAAAAAAAAAAAAAAAACAGTGTTCGAAATTACCTAGTATGTAATAAGTTAAAACATATGGTTAGAGGTAATATGTAAAATACCCAAAATGCAATGTTTTTAACCTGCTTGTCCAGGTGCAGATACACTTTAACTTACACCTGAAAGTGAAACCACCCCTACTCTGTGAATGGACAGTGAAAGTAGAGGTAATCGGATGAAACAGATCCATAGGAATTCAACTATAATGATATGTCTGCGCTGCTACGTACCAGTTTCTGAACCAGCAGAAAATCTTTTTTATAAATCGCCATTCCCTTGTTGAAAAGTCTTTTCTCATTAGTGGACCACTTGTCAGACCCTAGAGAAAAAGGCATAAATGTCACACACTTCATTAAGACCTTCAAACGCTATATAGATGCCATACTTCACATTTTTCAATTTACTTTTTTTTATATACACATATCAATGTATGATACCCCAGGGGGCAGATGGGATTCAAAAACACAAATTAGTGGTTGTCAGCCAGGTAGATCATGATACAAGGGGTGTGCTTTTAAAATTAGTTGTTTTGGAGCTCAATACATTAAATGTGGCTTTCCAGGGGTTGATTTAATGTTAATGTAGGACTTATGCCCCGTACACACGGTCGGACTTTGTTTGGACATTCCGACAACAAAATCCTAGGATTTTTTCCGACGGATGTTGGCTCAAACTTGTCTTGCATACACATGGTCACACAAAGTTGTCGGAAAATCCGATCGTTCTAAACGCGGTGACGTAAAACACGTACGTCAGGACTATAAACGGGGCAGTGGCCAATAGCTTTCATCTCTTTATTTATTCTGAGCATGCGTGGCACTTTGTCCGTCGGATTTGTGTACACACGATCGGAATTTCCGACAACGGATTTTGTTGTCAAAAAATGTTATATCCTGCTCTCCAACTTTGTGTGTCGGAAAATCCGATGGAAAATGTGTGATGGAGCCCACACACGGTCGGAATTTCCGACAACAAGGTCCTATCACACATTTTCCGTCAGAAAATCCGACCGTGTGTATGGGGCATTAGGGGTTATAGATAAGGGTAAGTGTTAATTTTAAAGGCCTCATGCACACTGGACTTGATAAAAAAAAGGCAGTAGCATTAGCTGTAGAAAGCTGTAGAATGAGTTTTGCAGCTTTTTGCAGTAGTGGTTTTCAGCCTTTCAGCATTTGTGTATTTTAGCTTTTTTTTTTTGTTTTTTTTTGTTTTATATACTCCCACAAAAGATCATGGCTTAAAAACGCTAATAAACACAGAATAGCCAAATTTTTCAGCTTTTATCCAGAGAGAAAACGCCCCTGCCAAAAAACGCTAACAACAGCCTATGTGTACATGGACACATAGGATAACATGCTGGGGAGTTTACTGGCTGCAGAAAAAAAACACCTGAAGCCAAAAACAGCTGCTGTAAAAATATCCAGTGTGCATGAAGCCTAAAGAACAAGTTAAAGTACTAGTAAAAGCTCATAAACAGATATTCTACCAACAATCTTCTTTTTATTAGTCCACATTCCAGTTACAACAGTTGTGTGTTTAAATATGACTTGCTTGACCACACTACCCAGTGCACTCTGTAATCTAACACAAGGGTCGCCAACCTTTCGGACCCCACAGACCACTAAACTCACAATTTTGAATCCTGTAGACCGCTAACATGAATTTTACATGCCTTAGACCCCTTTCACACTGATGCGGTTTTCAGGCGTTTTAGCGCTAGAAATAGCTTCTAAATAATGCCTGAAAACCGTCTCCCATTCATTTCAGTTTGACTTTTCACACTGGGGCGGTGCGCTTGCGGGACGTTAGGAAAAGACCTGCAAGCAGCATCTTTGCGGTGGTTTGGGAGCGCTGTATACAGCACTCCCAAAAAGCCCTGTCCATTGAAATGAATTTCCAAAGCGCTTGAAAAGCGATTCGCTAGCGAGAATTAAAAGCGCCACTTAAACAGTGCTAAAGTGCCACTAAAACGAGCGGTGCTTTAGCGCGGCCGCAGCTAAGTTTAAAAGGGGTCTTATACACACAATGCTCCAGCTCTCTGCACCCTGTGATCTTTCCTAAGGACCTCTATTACAGAACAGCCTACACAAAACTAAAACCACCTTATTTGTCCTTACCAGAGTAATGATAATTTTCCAAGGGATGACCTTTGTGCCTGTTTGGCCTCTTCAACAGCAACTTTGTGAGAGCTGCCTGTTAACAGAACATGTAATGAAAAAAAAAATATTTCCTGAACAAACTTAATTAACTTTTTCAGCGTGAGAGAATGAGCTGTAGGCAGTAGACTGATTGCTGCAATAATAAATACAAAATAAAAATGTAAATAAAGCCAAAACTGTTGTTTTTGATTGCATAGTAATGGGGTTAGAACCTTTGTCAGCATTTGTATTGCTGTTTGTGTCCCTGCTGGTGAGCTTCACCTCCTCTCGTCCTGATGGCCATTGCCTTCAGTACACTAAATGGCAGATCCAACCTTTTTTGAACTGCTACAGGAAAAGGCTTTGAGGACAAAACTTCCAATGAGTAAACCTGTTCTGGAGACCAATAAGAGAGGACTTCCATTATGTTGGAGAGATCTACTTTAAATTCCTGATGTGTGATGATCTGGGACAGGAAGTGGAAGGAAATTTTCTCAATGGGACCCAGACAGCAACATAACCATTCCCTTCTTTATTCAACACCAAAATAAATGTTCTGGCTTTACATACACTAAAAATGTAAATTAATAATTTTGTTATTCCCTTCAATGGTGGCTTCTAGATTTATAACCTGTATTTACCAAAGCAAAAATCACACTGAAAAAGTATACACACTTACCAAGATGTCTCCCTTTGACTCATGAAGATAATGAAGTGCTAGCTCCTGATTGGTGCCGCCGCCTGGTAGGATGCTGGAACATGCCGCTGTTAGCAATTCCTCTACTGTCAATGGTGAGAAAGGAGAGTTAGAAATACTGATAGATTACCACTATCACTTTCAGAGTTTAAAGAAATACCTAAGCGACCCTGTCATTATTTTAAAAAATTCAAACAAAACAGCACTCTGCAAAGAAACCAATTATTTCCTATCTGTCCCATGGTACCGATCTCCACTTTATTTCAGTTTGATCCTCAGCACCTGGGCACATCCGGGTGTGTTGGACGCCTGGTCCCCAGTTTCACTCTGTGGTTCCATCTGTCAGCCTCCACACTGTCACAAGGGCCAACAGAGCAAACCACAGTGAGCAATGGAGGACACCAGCATTCAACACCGTCAAATGCTGAGCGTTTATCCGCAGAGTTTGACTCTTCAAAACAAGCGGGGTTCAGCAGTATGGGACAGGTTCAGTGCTTTTACTGCATTGAGACAATTTTTTTTTTAAGAGACACAGAATTGTTTTAAAGTCAGACTACCAACAGATATAAAAAATTGAAACAATATTTTTTTGTACCATTCAAGAATCATTAAACATATTTTAAATACTGCCAGTATCATTATAACTACCCAATTACATAATATTAACTTCCCAATGACATATTAATATTAATTATTATTAACCATAATACCCTTGGCGTGAGTGCCAGACCTCTGGGTCAATCTGTACTGTTGCATTTCACAAATGTAATTTTAACTGTGATGGTTCTGCTGTTTGGAAACAAACCCACACTTTATGTGTTCCAAAATACAAAGACTTCAAATTTTTACTGTAATTTTACTTTTAGAAGTCCATGCTGTGCGACAGGAAAATTGAGCTATGGTACAAGTTCAAACCAGGCTCAGGCTAAAATAACAGAATCACGGTTTTCCATCTCAGAGAAGTCAAGATCGCTTGTTTATAATGTATTCACGGAGCAGGATGGTCCACTATTTTGGCAATGACTTAAGCCAGCCATAGATGGTTTGAATTCGGACCAGTTCAGCAGGGACCGGCTGAGATTTGAACCATCTATGGGCAGACTATGTACCCAAGCCGATCCAGCATGTTGGATTTTCAACATGCGATTATTGCCAGCGGCTATAGCCACTAGCAATAATCAATTTGCTCTCCTGGCAGAAATGGCCTCCCCACTCCCTTCCCCCGCCGAGAGAACACAACAGCTTTGCGGAATAGATTCCCCCAACAACACTGACTGTTTTGATGGGGGAATAAAGTGATTTTCTTTCCTGCAACCCGTGGAAAGAAAAGAAAATAGCATCATTATGGCCAGCCTTAGTATAGAATCTAAAGGATTGTCTTTGTTCGCCTTTTTTTTTCCTAAATTCAAGCTCCCCTATGTACCAATATAGCATTAATGTACTTAATGTAATAATTAGTGCAAAAATAAGAACAGCTTTCCATTTATTCTACGCACGCTTACCTCACTGTCTTTAGGGCTGTTTCAAAACACTGCTCAATTACTTTTGCCTTACTTCCTGGTCAGACTTTAGGTCATGACACAGGAAGGAGTTGACCAGCTGAGGGTAGATGATGCAGGGTGTGTGCTAATGAGATCAGCTGGTCAACTCCTTCCTGGGTCATGACCTAAAGTCTGTCCAGGAAGTAAGGCAAAAGTAATTGAGCAGTTTTGAAACATCCATAAAGACAGTGATGAAAATCGTTCATTCTGTTCCAGAGAACATTTTTGGAGTCTGTCCCTTCGGAAATTTAGGTTTGCAAAGTCGTAATCGGATGTCAAAAGTTGTGTACACATTATACGAAAATTGAACAATCGTGGCTTGTACGGAATTTTTCTTCCAATTTTCCCATAGTGTGTATGGGGCTTTAGACAGGATAAAGGGTGGGTTGGATTGGTTATTGGATTTATATTGATGGCTGTCTTTCCCCTCTGTACATTCACCCCCTCGATTTGTCTTGATGGAAAAATCACAATGGCTGTCATTAGAACAGGAAATGAGGAGAAATCTTCCATTGGAGACTGTGACAACTATCTAAAGTAGGGGTTCTACCTTAGCAAGGGGAAATTTTCCATAAAAAAAACAGGACAGACTAAAAAAAAAAAAAAAAAAAAAGAATGACACACACTAAATTACCAATTTGAAGCTCGACATAAAAATTATACAAGTTTGAAAAATGTAATCAGAGTTCCATAATAAATATAATAATCCAATTTTTTAACAATGACTATTGAATTTGTTTACCCCCCCTCCCCGGAGCCTGAGATGATCATTCCCCCAATTTCAGCCGTGTGGGGAAATCTATTTCCCACATGAGCTTCCTGTAAAGGACTTCCATAGAAGATGCTGAAGTCAGCTTCTCCTCAGATTATCTGAGACTGCAATTGTTTAGATGCCAGAAATATTCACAGTAGCACACACACGGCTCCTTATATAAGGCAGCTTGCCTTTACACTAATGGAACGTTAGGACACTGATTGCTTCTGGCTTACCCTGGTTGTTCTCCAAATCCTCCCAGGGACACCACACCAAGTCAGCTTTGTACTTATCCACAGACGCCAAACTCCTGTCTCTGCACTCAGGAATCTCTGCCTGGAAGCGTGAACCGACATTAATACGTCTGGATGCAGAAAAAAAAAAAAAAAAAACACAAGACGCAACTTACTCCATCAGTATGCAGTAGAAAACAGAGCAGAAAAAAATACCTCCGAAAGAAACTAGTGCTTGTAAAAGCCTACTAGTACTTCATGCCCTGCCAAAGGCATTACTGTTATTTTCCATAGGATTTTGAAGTGTTACTAAACCCAGGACCCTAAACCCAGGTCTCCCACAGTACACAGAACATGGAAATGTAATTATTTTAGTAAATATAAACTGCTAAATACCATTTCTCATCAGCAGTCTTGTGACGTTTATCAGTTTCTGACTAAGCACTGGTAAAGCTTGTAGGATGAGTTTTCATTCTCCTCTAATTGTCCTATGAGGCTGCATGACTCCTGACCCTCCGTCTGGACAAAGCTGATTGGCCATGTGCTGATAACATGCACCCTCCAAAAAAAAACTAAAAACAAAAAACAAAACCAAAAAAAAAACACCTCGCTAGCAATACACACCAAACTGAACATGTGCAGAGTGCCTCCAAGGATTTGTTCTAGCAGGAGATGATTGGGGACAGTAAAAGATGGGGACGATCAGAGAAGACAGGATCAGCATTTTTACACAATGCTGGGGGTTAATCCCGGAGGCTTCACAGTGAGTATAACAAGCATGCTTTCCTGCATATACAGACTGATTTTACTGTTGTGGGTTTAGTAACATTTTGGGGTTGATTTACTAAAGGCAAATAGGCTGTTCACTTTGCAATTGCAGTTGCTCCAAAGCTTAGTAAATGAGGTAAAGCTTCACTTTGCAAATACCCAATCGTACACAAGGATAAAAAAAAAAACAGCATTTTTGCTTACAAATGATTGGATGATGGAAGTCAGCAGAGCTTCTGCTCATTTACCAATCCACTGTTCACTGCAAGAGCACTTGGAAGTGCAGTCGCTGTAGATTTGAGGGGAAGCTCTGCTGATTTATATCATTCAATCATCTGCAAGCAAAAATGCTGTTTTTTATTGTCCTTGCATGTCCCCCTACAGTGACTGCACAGTGCACAGTGGGTTTGCATTTAGAAAATAACCCCCAATGTGCGGCAGACAGACGCAGCTGGGAGGAGAGCTACAGACTGAAATAGTACTGAAGAAATGTCTGTTCTCAGATTCAAATAGCTTACATATACTGTATATACCACATCAGTGCAATCCAGTGGGATTTGTAATCCCCAGTTTTCTGAGAATACTGTTAGAAGACCAATTAACATCACCCTATCCTAGGTGGGCTGTTGGTGCACCTTGTGTTTTAGCGCTGCTTTAATTCCTTAGGATGCCCATGATAGATTTATCACTTAGATTTATGTAGTGTCACACAACCTAGGCTAGACCTTCATAGATCCCTATAGAGAAGCCAGCAGGGGGCAAGTGACAACATGTCTTGTATACGTATAGGCCCAAGCAATGTAAGTATTAGGCCCCTTTCACACGGACGGACCGTCTATCCGTTTTTCTTCTATCCGTCGACGGACGACAATGCATTCCTATGGGCAAACGGATGACCATGCGTTACCATCAGTTAACCTCCGCTTCCGTTTTTATCCGTTTTTTTAACGTACAAAGCTACGTCCAGATCCGTCAAAACGGATATTAACTGACGTTAACTGACAATGTCCGTCAACGTCCGATCAGTTAAGATCCGTTTTGAAGAAATAATTCAAAGTTCATACTTTGACAAATAAAAAAACAAAGTGAAAAAACCTTTATTTTAAAAAGGTTATGCAGAATAATAAAACTAAAACTGTTTTGAACATATCATGTGCTTTTGTGTCTTTTTATGCTATCAAAACACAATGAAATACCCAAATTAATGAATTAATAAATTTAAATTTGCACTGCAATATATATATATATATATACTGCCATGAAACTTCTCCTGATGGAGATAGAAAGTAGTCGTCAAATTGTTCACGCATGGCAATGTAGGATGGGTGGAGCAAGGCTTTCTAGGTAATTTCCTTAAATGCAAAGAAACTGCTGTAAATGGATGAAAACGGATACAAAAACGGATGAAAACGGATATTAACGGAACAGATGACGGATGAAGACGGATGAAGACGGATGAAGACGGATGAAGCAACGGATAAGAACTGATACCTTTTTAACGTGGCTAAACTGACGGTGCCCGTGTGAAAGGGGCCTTAGACAAGGCTGAGGCAAAGTGGTAACCACATTGTCTGAAGGAAGGGGCGTGAGGAGGGGGGTAGTCCTTCTTTACTACGCTCTTTAATTATGTCCTACGCTGGCCTTACATGGAGTAAATTTCAGCTGGTTCCTGATGAATTGGCTTAAATTTGAAGTGCGGAAGGCCCTGTTGTCACCCTCCTGCCTGGTACCCTGTGATCTAAAAATCGAAGCAGTCAGGTGGAAAACAACAACTGCTTCATCCAATCAGTCTGGATGTCAGAATACAATAGCCAGTGCTAAAGATTACTCCGTCCATGCTGTTTCGTGTGGAAGGGGGGGAATGTGAGAAATCTTACAGTGTATTGTTGGCTTTAGAGATTTAACAGGCCAGCAGACTTTATAATCTGCCAAACTCCTCTCATTGTATGATCAGCTTTGAACACGCTTACTTTAGTGTTACTAAACCCACAACAGTAAAATCAGTCTGTATATGCCATAAAGCATGCTTGTTATACTGCCTGTGGAACCTAAGAAGTTAATCCTACGCATTTTGTAAAAAAGGCTGTTTGATCCTGTCTGCTCTGATTCTCTCCTTCTTCCACTTTCCCCAATCCATCTGCTGATAGCACAGAGCCTTGGAGGCACTCTGCACATGCTCAGTTTGGTGTGTATTGCTAGAGAGTTTTTTTTTTTCCTTGAGAGGGTTCATGTGATCAGCACAGGGCCAATCAGCACTGTCCAGACAGATGGTCAGAGGTCATGCAGCCTCATAGGACAGTCAGAGCAGAATGAAAACCCAAAGACATGCTGGTAGGTTAATTGGATCCTGTCTAAAAATTGTCCCTAGTATGTATGAATGGGAGTTAGGGACCTTAGATTGTAAGCCCCTTGAGGGTAGGGACTGATGTGAATGTACAATGTATATGTAAAGCGCTGCGTAAATTGACGGCGCTTTATAAGTACCTGAAATAAATAAATAAAAATAAAATAATAAAATGAAAACTCCTCCTACAAGCTTTAACCAGACACTGATTGAAGTCACAAGACTAACTGCTGATGAGAAAAAAGGTATTTGGCAGCTTAGATTTACTAAAATAATTGCATTGCCATGTTCTGTGTACCGTGCAAGACAAGTTATAGTAAATGCAGGGTCCTGGGTTAGTAACACTAAGTATTGAAAGGTCGTGTATTTTACACTCTTTAAATAGGACTGCTAAAGGCTTTTACATTTACTAATGGTTTCATAACCTCCACATATATTTACAAAAATAGTTTAATCATTAAATAAGACTGTAAAAGGGAATGTACTTGGGACAGTGTTTTTGTGATTGCACAGGGTGGACACCTGGAAAAGTTTAAACTGCAGTAAAAGAAGCAGACATGGCCACATAGTTTCCACCTGGTTATTGCAGCATGTAATGTGTCCCAAAGGCTGCAGATATAATGATGACTATTTCCTCAGAAATGCTTTTAATATGCTGCACAGCCCACTCAGGGCACACAAACAAAAGGCATCTGTCACTCTGATGCAAGGTGTGTACATTAATTCGCCACGGCATAGAATTTGTACCAGTTCATCACTTTAATAAAAGTCACTGCAGCTGAAAGGGATTCGTTGTGCCTTTAATAATTTAGCATGCGTTTCTCTGTTCATGCAAGACTTTTTTTTTTTTACAGGCACTTAATTGTGCAATTGCCATTTGACCCAAATTTCCAGGGATGATTCGAGATGACAGAAGCAAAATGTAAGTTAATGAAAAATCCAAGTGCGTTTCCTTTCTTTTTCCAAGGTGGGATGTCTCGAAGACCTAGCGTAGGCCTTCACATACAGATTTTACATTCAGGGAAAATGCATTTTCATGGTAAATAGACTGAAACACCACTGAGCTTATTAGTTTAAAGCATTTGTTAACCCAAAAAAACAAAATCCAAGATCCTGTTCCCTTAAAGCATGTTACACCTAAAATACCTGGCTGATCCTGCCTGGCTATTCCCTCCCCTCTGCAAACTGACCACGGTTTATCATGGCTGCTGAGCCCTGACACTGTGGTCAGTTTACGTGATTCTGTCATCTGCAGCCTGCTATCTGTGTCCTGTGTCCCCTCTGTCCTCCTCCCCCTTCCCTCCCCTGCCTGTCTGCTCGTACTAGCGCTGCTCCACCTCCCCCCACTCACGCTGCTCTCAAAACTGCAACTAAATCATCTGGACCATAACAAGTGTCCTTGTGCCTGTGCTCAGCTGACTGTTGGCTCTCTCTCTCCTCTCTTCCTGGCTGATGTCAGTGGGAGGGCTTGGCCCTGCTCACTGGAGCTGTGAGCCCGAGAATGAAGAGAGCCGAGGAATCAGCTGAGTGCTGGGAGCCGAGCTTATATAGGTACAGATCGGACGATTTTTTACATAACACAGGCACTGGGACACTTGTTATTATGGTACAAAGGGGACAAGACAATTTAGTTGCAGTGGGTTAACAACCACTTTAATGGTTCTGCCCAGCTGGCACCTAGGGCTGATTATGGCAAAATGTAGCACTTTGTACTTTAATTACCCTTACTATTTATTATGTGCCTCCTTTGCGAGATTTAAAATAAAACTGAAGCTAAATTTTGTATTTCCCATTTTGGACAGAGAAAAATTGGTTAAAAACCAATCTGGCTTCCGTTAACTTCCGGTCTTGTAGACACAACAGGAAATGGGAGGAAATCTCTCCAAACTTAGACAGTTGCCACTGGAAGATTACACCTGTTTTTGGTGGCAAAGCAAAATTTTGACTCTTCCCTCAGTTTCAGGCCTAGTGACAATGATCACCAGGACAAACAGAGTGTAGTTTTGTAAAACAGGCAACAATGGTACAGCCTCCGAGGCTAGTCTGCTCCGATTTTCCTTGATAGAACGACAACTGGGCAGGACTTAGCCCAGGACACAACTGAAAATTAAAAATAAGATTTCAAATTGACACGGAGGGGGGGGCAAGCAGGCATCTTGTGGTATCTGCTCTTACGCAGGATTTAGTCAATAGGTTGATAGATTCAGATTCAGTTAAGAGTAACTTTCCTATATACTTACGGTTCAAGGCTTACTGGTGTGGCATCTCCCATTGCTGTGAGAATAGGTGGCATGTCTTCTCCACTGGCTGTAAAAAAAAATAAAGTACAGAGTGTAGTTTTGTAAAACAGGCAAAACAAATTGTAGTTTTGCAATACTGGGCAAACAAATCAAGAGATTGTCATCAAAGCCTTCTTACACGCGTATATTGGTATATTCCCCTTTCCCCCCTCCTACCCAACTTTAGAATCACCATATCCTTGGGATCAGTCAGCCAGCAATAGGCTGGTTTCAAATGGATGTTCTGTTTTTTTGTTCAGTTCATTAATGTTTTTTTTTTTGTAAAAAAAAAATGGATGATCAAAAATGGATACAGAGGTCAATTTTCACATCCGTTTTTATATATGCTGACATCCGTTTTTTACAAAAAAAATAAATAAATGAGTGAACTGAACTTCAAACACTATATATAGCTGGTTGTTAATGAGGCGGCCGGGAACCTGGCCGCTCCGTCCTTAATCGATGAGTCATCAGCTGTCAGCAGGGTTTCCCTGCTGACAGCTGAATGTACAAAAATAAAAATTGCCGGCAAAAAAGGTCCTTCGGGTCTAGTATGGGATTTGGAGCACCCCATGCCAAAAAAAAAAAAAAATGCCCCCCCCTCCAAATCCATACCAGATCCCAGGCCCTCCCTATGCGAATGGGTATCGGGTACATGGTACCTACCCCTACCCATTCACCAAAAAGGCAGTGAAAGCGTTTTTTGAGAACTCCTATATTATTAGCTCTGTCTTCTCACGATGCTGTCCTCTCGCCGCTGTCTCTTCCCGCCGCCTTCTTCCTTGCCGCCAGTTACCCGCTAAAAAAAAATTAAAAAGCTGCTGTTCTTTTGTTGCCGTCTTCCTCCATTGTGTTGTCATCTGCTGTCTGGCATCTGTTATATAGCTATGGGGTGCAGCCATCAGATGAGGTCACCTGGAGAGACCGCCCCGTGATGTCACAAGCATCCAACCCCCCATGTTGAGGGCATTGCGGCCTGGTATGGTTGGGGAGGAGGGCGCTCACTCCTCCCTTTCCTTACCTGCCGGGCTGCATGCTCGGATAAGGGTCTTGTATGGATTTTGGGGGGGGACCCCATGCCTTTTCTTTTTAAAAGTTTGGAGTGGGGGGTCCCCTCCAAATCCATACTAGACCCAAAGGGCCTGGTATGGACCTGGGGGGACCCCACTCCGTTTTTTCGCAATTTTTTTTTAACGGCAATTCTTTTTTTTTTTACATTCAGCGGGGAAGCCCGCTGACAGCTGATGACTCATCGGTTGTTAAGGACGCAGGGGCCGGCTTCCTGGCCCCCTCCTTAGCAACCAGCAGTATACAGTCTGTTTAATGAGGGGAAAAAAAAGGGTTTGAAAAACGGATGTCAGCGGATCCGATGTAAGCGGATCATCCGCTAACATCAGTTTTTCGTCCATTATGTTTTTTTTTAATAGATGAAAAAATAGGGATTCTTCCATCATAAAAACGGAGCTTAGTGGAGACGGATGTCAGCTAACATCCGCTATCTCATAGAAATACATGTCCGCCATGACATCCGTAAACGGATGGATGAAAAACAGACATACAAAACAGCCTTGTGAAAGGGGCCTTAGTCTATACCATGTTCTGTTGAATTTACACAGTTGTTCATCTTACTTGTTTGTTTCTATGTAGTTCACCTTATATGTTATACACATACTTTGAAGAATAAATTATTTGTGAAAGAAAAATTACAGTATTTAGAACTCAGATCCAGGAAATCAACACGCAAATTTTCAAGGAAAGAATGCTCTAACAAAACTATCAAAGAGGTGGACATCATAAATTTGTGAAAATATATACTGAAAGGTTAGCAGTAGCGGGATTTGCTTCCACTACTTAAGTCTCAGATGGCTTGACTGCCCAAGTTTCATCTGTATGGGGGTGTTTGAAAACTGTTTTTTTTTTTTAAGATCAGAATTGCTTCTTTCTTTATACAAATCTATAGGAATGCCTAAGAAGCATGAAGCAGAATAGAAAGAGTTCAACCTGTAGGTCAAAATGCACCTGCAATGAATTATGAGGAGCCAAGTTCTGACCTTTTTTTGTACACCTGACATTAAAGCAATACAACTTGGTCAAGGACCGCCCTAGCCTGTGATTGGGTAGTAAAGGGGCAGCAACACACTGGTGAAGTTAGTCCTATCCTCTCTCCTCCCATCAATCATCAGCTTGTGCACTCTGCAAAGTCTGCTTTACACCGTTGCCCTTTCTTACCCCGGTCTGAAGCCTGCTGTGCAGAGAACAATAGAAGACTAATATAAAGACCGTTTAAAATACAATTAGGAATTTTAGTTTGTGGAAAACTTGGTTAAACAGGAATATTTTATATCTCCCTTTACTTTTACTTTGATTTTTTTTAATGGGGAAAAAAGACTAGCATCCTGTACTTTTACTTTTAAAAGAGAAAATGCAATTATTGTATACAGTATACATGACAAAAAAGACAAATACAAAAGAGAACACTTACTGGATCTCAGCAGAGTTCTTGTACTACTCTTTGGAGTAATTGGCGGGGGCATTGAATGCGAGCTGGCTGACATGATGGCATTGAAATAAAGTCCAGACCCTTCCCGTACTGGGCTGAGGATAGGGGGTGGTGTGTAGGGGGGCAGCTCAAAGTTTTTGTCGCTCAAGTGCTCTGGCATCCGTACGGGAGAACGCAAGTGACTTTGATACGAGGTTATGTTGGTATACACAGGGACAACAAAGGTTCCGGGCTTGGGAGGGATGAAGAGAGGTTCGGGCCTTGGACGCTGTTTGGGTTTCCGAGACACAGTCTCCCCATCCAAAGGCAAAGAGGTTTCACTGGGCTGCAGAGAAAGAACAGAAAAATAAACATTCACTATATAAATAACAAAATAATATAAATTCTAGCTAGATCCAGCAAATAAACATATTTGCACTTATCTAAACTGTCAGTAAAAGGGTTGATTGTACTACACGTGTATTCTCTGTTTAATGAAGCAGGAACTATATAAACTACAGCTGATGCTGAAGCCCATATCTGCAATATGGAGGCTCTCATATATGCCTAGAAAGGCTAGTCTTAATCAAGTGTTAATTCCCTGGTGTCATTTTTCATGGAGTGTCTAACAAGCAATTCATAGATAAAAAAAATTAGCTGGAGGGCTTTGATGTCAGGTTTAGGTTGACCCAACAGATGCACTTTTCCATGTGTTGCTAGGAGGGAAAGCTGGGGCTGCAGCTTCCTATTACAACACTGAGACTGATCAGGTGGCTGTGATGAAGACAGACCCTTAAAGCGGGGTTTCATTCAAATTTTTAACTTAATCTTACCCCCTTCAGTTAATTGCATAGATGTTCAAATGCCGCACTAAATTTTTTTTATCGCTGTAATTACATTTATATTTTACTTTATTGTGGCACTTCCTGTCTCTCCTCCCATGGGAGTAGGCATGTTTATTGCCTTTCCCCGCCAATGGCTCCCGCCGCTATCAATTAAATCCAGTGACATGGGAGTGGGGGTAGGGCCGAGTCCCGCTGTCTGTGTCAATGGACGCAGCAGCGGCACTCAGGTGCATTACTGCATGGGTGCCCCTATGGAAAGCGGCTCTCCATGGGGGGCACCAGATGAAGGGGAGGAGCCAGGAGCGCTGGGGGGGCACCCAAGAAGAGGAAGAATGGGCTTCTCTGTGCAAAACCCTTGCCCAGAGCAGGAAAGTATAACAGCTTTATTATTTTTATTTTAAAAAAATTTGAACCTTTACAACCCCATTTAAGTCATAGAAGATCAGACTACATTTCTGTCCTAAATCCTGACTTAAAGAAATTAAAACCAAGCAGAGCTTTGATGTAAAATTCCATGGAGGTGAACGGTCTCACCTTTACTACAGGTTCTGGAATGGTTGTCTGACCAGCCCTGTGTCGTGTGACTATGACTGACTGCATGGAGGACTCCCTTTCTGAGGCTGCTGTCCTCTGCATCCTTTCTTCATCTCCAAGTTCTCGTACAGGTTCTATTTTCACAGGTACCGAAACCGGCATGACAAGAGGTTTCAGCTCTCCTTCCCCTCTAGGCTTCTTAGGTGATGGCACACCAACAATGTCTGTGCTAGCCTTTGAATTTTCATTTTCCTTATTTTTTGATGCATCTCTATCCTGAAAAAATGAAAAAAAAAAACAAAAAAACAAAAACATCAAGAGAGGCGAGTATAACACGGGTTATAACTGACTGGGAGACAAGTTGCCTCAGCAGGATCATTTCTAGTGCTGCTTTGGAAGTCAACAGTGTTAGCCCTTTCCTCACCAAAATCGTACCTAAATAAGTTATATTTGCTGCAAAGGAGTCAATGACGCTCAGGTCATGTTGCTTAAAATAATGCACCACTTATTGCTATTGATTAAATACATCTAAAATAAGTTTTAAAACTTTCAAATGTGATTGCTGCCAAAACGCAGCAACAGCAACCAAGCTGCAGACCTATACTCAAAGGTAAAGTTGCAGTTGGTAAAAGTTAAGTTGGTAAAGTCTAGCAGGAATAAATACAGAGTAATAGAAGGGCTGAAATACTTACCCTTATTCCAGGCTCCCATCAATGCTGACAACATGTATAAAGGCCTAGGTACTTGCTCATATGATCGCTGCTGAACTGAAACTTCAGTCACTCTGATCCTCTACTTTATCAGAGGTCAGAAGGCCAAGGGCTCAGGCTTCCACACATGGGCAATCCTCAAGGATGCATGGATCAGCACTAAAAAAAAGCAGTTTCTGGATACAAGATTACACATATTTGAAATTCTAGTTTGCCAGGTTGTGTTGCAGCTCTGATGTGTGCTTTTGTGTATGAGGCTGGATTCACACCTATGCATTTTTAGTGCTTTTTGCATTTTGCACTACAGAACGTTTTCCATAGGAAACCGTTTTAAATAGACTGTAGAGCAAATCTGCAAAATGCAAAAAGCACTAAAACTGCATAGGTGTGAATCCAGCCTGACTGTTCCTTTTACCACCTGCATATGGTGCAGCATGTATGAAAACCTTGCCTCCCTTTTTCTATGTTCTTTTAAAGGTCCATAATAAATCAACATGATTGGCAAGGACATCTTTGTATAGATCTAAAACAATTCAAGCTGCCAGATAAGAGTTGAGCTGGCCCTTCAACTCATGTGTGGCCATCTCTGGTCAACAGAAGTTTGACTGTTAGATCGATTTCTGTCAAATGGGCAAGTTGGAAAATGTTTGTCAATCAGCAGCTGCAGCCCCTGATCAACGTATTGTGAGAGTGGAGGGTTCCGCTGTCAGAATGCAAAAGGGTTGGTAATCCTAATGGCAAATAAACTGTGCACTTTGCAATGTGCAGTTGCTCCAGAGCTTAGTAAATGAGGGGAAGCTCTGCTGACTTCCATCATTCAATCATGTTGCAAGCAAAAGTGCTGTTTTTGTTATTTTCCTTCCATGGGATTGGATAATTCTTTGCAAACTGAAGCTTCACCTCATTTACTAAGCTCTGGAGCAACTGTGCTTACAAAGTGCACAGTTTATTTGCCTTTAGTAAATCAACCCTAAAGGTCCCAGTGAAGAGGGGGAATTCCTCCATCCACCTTGCTTGTGTGGATGGAGGACATCACCTATGGCCAGTTTTCAGAGTAGAGCCAATCAGTGTTAGGTAGCGTTGGTTTTAAGGTAAGATAACAAAAACAGTACAGTGTGCAATTCACTGTATATCAAATTTACTTATAATTTATCCCTTTGTCATGTTTGCATTGTTACAATTCTATTATTGTTGTTAAATGAATCTACTGAAAAAAAAAAAAAGTTCATACCTACAGGTATATACTGCCCCTCACAGTGATCACAGTACTCCGATCACATGTGTTTTGATTAAGCGTTATCTGCATGGAACGCATTAACATTCTTATCTCCTGGTGCTCGCTGTGCTGTATATGTTTCTTTTTGTTGATCACTACAATAAAGATTGTGGCATTCTTCCAGATTGTGCAGCCATTCATCCATTTTCCCCTAAGTTCTCTGGGTCAGGGCATCATCCAGGGTCAGCACCTACTGGGATGCTGACCATGATAGGACACAACCATGTAGACCAGGAGTAGGCAACCTCGGCCCTCCAGCTGTGGTGAAACTACAAGTCCCATAAGACATTGCAAGACCCTGACAATCACCGATATGACTCCTAAAGGCAAAGGCATGATGGGATTTGTAGTTTCACCACAGCTGGAGAGCCGAGGTTGCCTACCCCTGATGTAGACCCTGGGGCCTGTGGATTTTCTTGTCTGACACAGATCAGCCTCAGCTATTGCCTCTGACCTTGTAATTTGCCACAAAGTAATGTTGGAGTCTGATCACTGCAGGAGAAAAGAATGAGGAGCCTGCAGCAGACCAGACATCTACTAAATCTTGGCAGAGCCACTGGACAGAAGCTTAAAGTGGTTATAAACACAAACTTTTTTTTTTTTACCTTAATGCATTCTCTGCCTTAAAGAAAAAAAAAAAAAAAACCTTTCCAATACGTGTTCCCCAGCCCACTCTCTAAGGATTTACCTTAGCCCTCTCTTGATCCAACACTGTTCCCGTCTGCAGCGCAGCTCTCTCATGAGACAGTCGTGGGTGCCTAGACTCCTGCTAGGCTCCAGTCTAATTCTGTGAGCTACTCTGTGTGTGTCTAAGGACGTACAACTAGGGGTCGACCGTTATCGTTTTTTCGGCTGCCTTTGAGGCTGATAGCCAATATTCTGTATATTTAAACTTTATATTTTTACACTGTCCTTTTAAAAAAAATATATATATTTTTTAATCACCGTTCTTGCTGTCATAAGGAGTGTAAACATCTCTTGTGACAGTAATAGGCAGTGACAGGTACTCTTTATGGAGGGATCGGGGTCTATAAGACCTCAAACCCCTCCTCTGCACTTGAAAGTATTCAAAACATCAAGATCTGTGTTTTTGAATATTTATTATTTTTTAAAACTGGCGCCTTAAAGATGCCAATGTTCCAGAAGTGATGTCATGACATCTTCCGGGTTACTAGATCCGAAGCTTTGTTTTTATCTTCAGGCCAGCCGGTGGACCTGCCAGCTGGTTGCTCGGGCCTCCCGTGGGTGGGGCGGCAGACCCGGGTGGGGGGTTGGGGGAAGAGTTGTCCCCTCCCACTGCTTGTAGTAACAGCTGAGCCCCATCAGTTATTACAAGAAAGCCGACCGTCCGCTCTGAAGAACGGTACCGGGGTGATGGCTGCAGCTGCAGGGTGTGATCACCTCGGTACAACCCCTTGAAGCAATATCAGTAACATCGATAAGCTTGTGACCAATACTGATGCTTCAAAAAAAAGTCAATATGACCCGCTGATAATCGGTCAACCCCTAGCGTACACAGCCCAGCTCGGGATTGTGCCCGCACGGGTGCCCTCTATGCACACAGCTTGCTAAGGAGGTACAGGCAGGGACAGAGAAACAGACAGCACCAGCGAGGTATCCCCGAAGAGGAGGATCTCTGTAGAATACCATTGCACAGAGCAGGTAAGTATACCTTGTTTTTTATTTCATTTAAAAAAAAAAAAAAAACAGCTTTTATGACCACTTTAAAGCAGTAAAACTTTTGTATAAAACAAAACAAAAACAAAAAAAACAAAACTTCTTCCTGCAAAGTAATGTCATAATATGCTAGTATGCACCACATACTAGCACACTATAAAAGACTTACCTTGAAACAAAGCCCTCCAGCGGCATGCTGTCACCACTAACAAGGCTTTCAACTTCACCCGATCTTCCTTCCAGATTCGCAGGTTCCGGGCCGTTTGATTAGCTGAGCCGCGATGACGTCACTCCTGCACATGCGCATGCAAGTCACAGCCGCAGCACAGAGTTCTGAAGGGACGCCACGTGACATCACTGGCTGCACAAATAGTGAATATCTCCTCCTACACAGTGCATGTTTAGGAAACACTCATGTACCTACAGGCAAGTTTTATTATAAGCTTACCTGTAGGTACAAGTGTCCAAGCAGTGTTTACTACCACTTTAAGGACTGTGTTTTAATGATAACATTCTTTTAACTATACAGTTGCTGTAAATTGTGTATCAGGAATTGATTCATGCAGACCTGTGAAGTTACTGAAAGGTCCAACTTTAAGCCGATGAGGCCCCTTCATGAGCAGCTGGTTCACTCAGGGCTCATTACCACTTGTGTTAGCCCTCTGAAGAGCAATCCACAGTAGATTGTTTGACCAAGGTCATTTAACAGGTGGTAAGGAGGTTTGCTGCAAAAGCCTGCACCACAACTGCGTAAATTGCACGTGGTTGTTGGGCAGCTGTGACGTGGCCCCGGTCGTTTGAATAATTTGAACGTGACAGGAGGAGATTTCCATGCTGCAACACAAAGCATCACAGCAGCAGCCTGTGTTAACCCCGATATGGCTGCCTCTGCAGCTTCGAGGAGTAGTTAAAATGCGGCTCAACCGCCTGTTTTTACTGCCCCCTTACTGCAAGTATAAACTGGGCCTCATTGTTCTACTAAATTCTGGTTTGAAGATATTAAACACACAAGCCAGCTCCTTATTGTAAATGACTAAGACAGGAAATAAGTAATAGTTGTTTCAGATAAAAGAGTGACTGTACATCTGTATAAAGAGAGAGAAGACTTTCTCAGATACTTTATTATTATTTCTCTCTGGGCCGAGGCCAGAAACATGTGAAAACGCATCTCCTTCACGTGTTCCTCATTACCCCAGAGTTTCATGGCTGCATCTATTTATATCCTTCTAGAGATTTCGTCTCGCTCTCACATTCTAAGACAGCCAGCAATGTACCAGTAAAGCCTCGGCTCTGCCACATAACATGGACATGACAGGCCGGGCTATTTAGGACCGGGGAACTAGCTGAGGGTGACCACGGCTGCTAACAGTATGAACAAATGTAGGCGCTTCACGCCACTTCCTGTCCTCAGACATTTAACCACTTCAATACCGGGCACTTTCCCCCCCTTCCTGCCCAGGACAATTTTCAGCTTTCAGCGCTGTCACTTTTTAAATGACAATTGCGCGGTCATACAACACTGTACCCAAACTAAATGTTTATCATTTTGTTCCCACTAAAAGAGCTTTCTTTTGGTGCGATTTGATCACCTCTGCGGTTTTTATTTTTTGCTAAACGAATAAAAAAACACTGAAAATGTTGAAAAAAAAAAAAAGTTTTTCCTTGTTTTTGTTATAAAATTTTGTAAATACGTTTTCTCCTTCACTGATGGGCACTGATAAGGCGGCACCAATGAGCTGGCACTGACGATGGGCACTGGGCACTGAAAGGCTGCACTGATGGTTACTTATGGGTGGCACTGACAGACGGCACTGCTGGGCACTGAAAGGCGGCACTGATGGTTACTTATGGGTGGCACTGACAGACGGCACTGCTGGGCACTGAAAGGCGGCACTGATGGCTGGCACTGGATTTCACTGATAGGCATCACTGGCAGGCATTTTTCAATAGTACTGATTGGCAGCTGCCTGGTCACTGATTGGCATTTCCCTGGTGGTCCAGTGTGGTGGCCATCCCTGGTGGTCCTGGACGGACATTTGAGGGGGGCTGTGCTGATAAACAATCAGCACAGACCCCCCGTCAGGAGAGCAGCCGATCGGCTCTCTTCTACTCGCATCTGTCAGACGTGAGTGAGAATAAGCCAATCAATGGCTCTGCCTGTTTACATCGTGATCAGCTGTGATTGGACACGACTGACCACATGGTAAAGAGTCTCCGTCAGAGATTCTACTTAGATCGGAGTTGTGGTGTGTCAGACTGACACACTGCAAAACAACGATCGCTGCGATGCGCGCAGCGGCTTGATATCCTGGCGACGTCACATGACGTCCGGTCAGGATATCGCAACCACTTTGCCGACATCATATTGCTATATGACGGGCAGCAAGTGGTTAAAGCGCACCCAGAAACAAAAATTATTTATTTGTGGATTGAGAATGGAATGGTCAAACCAAACATGTAATACCAATCAGCTTACCAACCATTAGATGTGGCGACAGCATTAGTTTACATTTCTTAGACTTTTCTCTTCCTATTTTCACCTGGTGATCTGGCCAATAAAACGCCTCCTAAGTGCCTCCACTCTGGATGAAGGAACACAGGAGGCACCTTTGAATAGCAGCATTGTCAGTATTGGGGGAGGAGAGTGTTGGATATACTAGCAGATTTAGATACACTTAGGGCCCTTTCAAACGGCTTTGTAGCAAAATAGGGGTAAAAACTCATATGCATTTTTACCATGATTTTGCTGTGTTTCAGATGCGTTTTCAGTGCATTTCTGGCTTGCCTGCACCTATGAAAAATAGACATGTGACAAAAAAAAACACAGCAAAAACACAAATCGCGGTGCGTTTTAGTGCGATTTTGCAGCGATTTCCATTAATTTCAATGGAAAGCTGCTTTTTTGGTGCAGTTTTCAAAACTGCACCATGCAGGGCTTTTCAAAACACACCGCACCCACAGCGCAGTGGTGTGAAAAGTAGAGTGGATTTGATTTAAATCAACTTGTTTTAAATCATAATGTCTAAAGAGCAACTGTCATCTCTGTCCTGCTCCTCCTCTGACCCGCTGTTGACTCACCGACAGTCCCATTCACTTTAATGGGTCGGCTGGTGATGTGGCAGTGACACAACAAGGTGAGGGACGTGGCGGCAGCAGGTGAGTGGATGCCCGCTAACAGGCGCTGCCATGATGGATCTGAAATGACAGGTGCTCTTTATATGTAAGCACTTTTTCTTGCTGGTAGTTAGAATCTTTAAATATTTGCAAACAAAATGAAGGTTTTCTATTTAGAATAATAAGCTGTCAGACTAGAAAAACAGCGATATCAGAACCGGGTCAATCATACAGTTTGTAGTGTACATAGATTTGCAAAACAAAGGAATATTCCTGAACTTTGTTTTAGCTCATGGTTACTGTGACATTGAGTGAATGCATCAATGCAGTGCATGTTATCTCAGCTTGCAGAGCTTGGATTCATTGAATTAGTTTACCAAAAATGTAAATATTGCAGAATATACAGCCTTATGCTACATAACAAAGCTCCATTTCATGCTGAAGAAACTAAATTATTAACATATCTTAAACAGAAAACTATCTTTAGATAGATTTTTACTCCAAAAGCATTTTATTCAAATAAATTTGATTTAAACAAAAATCGATTTAAATAAAAAAAATCCGATTTTTTTGATTTCTTCTTTTTTTTAAATCATCGATTTTTTTTCCAGCCTGGTGAAAAGTCCCATAGGATTTAAAGGGAAACATTTTTCTTGCAAGGTAAAAACGCAGGAAAAACATATTCATGTGAAAGGGGTCTAACAAATAGAAGCCAAACCCCAGCTCACACTTCAGTTACCACAAACATTTTTTCTTCCTTTTTGGGATAAAGGTCTTGCATAAATACATAAAAGCTGATCCCTGTCAATGCCAAATGGCTTGTCTTATCTCTGTAACTGCTACATTTGCAGGAGAGTTTGTTCCTTTGAAAAACCACAGACTTACTGGCTGGATCACCAGCTGAAAATAAAGGAAAGAAAGCCTACAAAAGAAAACTAAAAGCAGCAATCACATCTAAAAATTGGCAAGATGTAATATAGTAATTGTTTGCTTTTTGGTTTACTATTGCTTTAACTGTCTGTAAAGATGGCATTGTATTAGGGAGCATTGTTCTTACTTACTATCAATGTAAGTGCTATTCTTCCCATTGATTCCCGATGAATTGGTTTTAGCAGTAGTTCCCTGAGGCCTAAACATTTTAGCAAGAGCTCCTCTGGGGTAAGGAGGCTGAGAAAAGCTGGTCTAACCCTTACCCACTATGTAAAACAATCAAATCCATTTTGTCTAGAGGCGGACTTTTAACCTCTTTACATTGGCCCAATGCATATATGTGTCCTCTTGGCGTGTGGGCCTCAACTCCGAGCAGCTGCATATATGCATGCCTGAAGGTAAATGGAGCTGTGCCCTGTGCACTTCCAGTGGCTAATGGAAAGCTTGGGATCGGGAGCGTTCCGATCACGGTGAGAGCCAATAACAGTGGTCACATGATCAGAAATCCAGCCTCCCGGCATCAGAAACCTCTTAAAGGGCCAGAAGGTGCCGGCGTTAATTATTTTTTTGGCCCCTTATATTTATATATTTTTAGAAGAAATTATACATAGATCTTAAATATTTAATAAGCACCTCCCACACACACACACGTGTAGGTGTGATGGTCAGGTGTTCACAAACACTGAGGGCTCAGTTCACCACAAGTCACATGACATGTGAGACCCCAAGTCACATGACATGTAAAATCCCATGTTAGCCAATAAGAGCTGTCTTAATTAGCACTACTGAAGTCGCTCCAACTTTCGAGAAAGGTTCCTGTACAACTTCAAGGCGACTTCTAGCTGACTTGTGCCCATAAACCTTAATGGAAGTCGCCTCCAGGTCGGATCTTTATATATATAGATGTGATTTGGATCCAACATTACAGGAAGATGACTACCCAGGCATTCTGTAGCCCCTCCCTCGCATCCAAGTAGCACTCAAGTCGCCAGCAAATCACCATGAAGTCGCCTGGCAAAGTTGCATTTCAGGTCGCAGTAGTGTGAAGCGAGCCTTAGCTATATAGTGCTTATGAGCAAATGCAGCGGAATGGAGTATCCACCTCTAAAGGCATTCTGCTGCTGCAATGTTAATGCATTCAACCATGGGAAAATAAATCGTTAGAACAGCCTCTCTCGGCCTTTTTACCCTGGAGGAACCCTTGAATCAGTTTCTGGGTTTCACTGAACCACTTGCTAAAATGCATTATACTTACAGCTCAAGTAAACTAGCAAGATCAATAAACTGCACCTAGTTTCATAATGTTGCATACCTACAGTATTGGACACTCAGAGCAGATCATTTTTCAATACTCACCTGCTGTATAGGACACAATTCTTTCCTACTAATATTCAGTTCAAGATTATTGTTGTAAAGAAACACATAAAATGAAAATTGTGGTATCCTCCAAAATTGGTGGTCCGTACATCGGTGGTCAGTGTGAAAATTGCACCCTTGCCTTAGTGGTCAATGTAGGTGAGAGATCACCTACCATTGCTCATTATTCAAGGAACCCCTAGAAGGAAACCTAGAGTTCCATGGCACCCTTGTTGAGAAAGGCTGCATTACACAGATTTCGGAGACTCTTTGGTGTTTCTGTGTTTGGGCTTGTTTGTGTGGCTCTTCACTTTCCTCTCACATTCCAACAACATACAAATAGGTTCATTTGATTTAATCTAAACCTGGCCAGAGTGCTTACACTGCAAGACTTTATATTGCTACATCAAATGGAAACATCACAGGTAAAGGGATGTTAAAGTGTTAATAAACCCACAATGGAGCCTTGGGGGCAAGCTGCACATCCTCAGTTTGGTGGATATGGCTAGAGAGGATTTTTTTGTTCTGAGAGAGTGCCTGTGATCAGCTCAGGGCCAATTAGCACTGTCCAGACAGAGGGTCAGGGGTGCTGCAGCCTCATAGGACAATCAATGGAGAATGAAAACTCCTCCTACAAGCTTTAACCAGAAACTGATAGATGTCACAAGACTGCTATATACTGCTGATGAGAAAAGGCATTTAGCAGTTTATATTTACTAAAATAATTGCATTTCCATGTTCTGTGTACTGTGGTTTAGTAACACTTTAATGGTGAAAATAAAACCTGCAAAGCTCTCATTTGTATGTTATTGCTAAATAAATACAGAGAATAACCTACATATAACACGGTCAGGGCAATGTTGGAATATTGTACACCTATATTTATTCACATAGAGCCTTGAGGGGTTATTCAGGGTCCATGATCAAGTTTCGATGACTATCCATTGGTGCCAAGATCAGAGAATATCTGGCAAACGGTCAGACTAGTTAGGAATAGTTTGTATCCTGGCAGCTACAGGGTGTGTCCCCCTGTTACACTGTATGCCTGTGATGGGTTTTCATATGTTGATATAACAAGGAGGTCCCCGTCCAACAATAAAGCCCCCTGAAAATACCAGCCCAAAGCCATGTGCACCATTTCTAGAACTTCACAGCTGTCCTCCACAGGTTGCAGGTGGTTCCATTCATTTTAAAATGGAGATGTACCTCTGTTAGATACAGTGCTTTAATATTAAAGGGTTGGTCCAAATAAACATGATATTTTAGTTATAAGTGGACTTGGTGGGCTGAGCTTCTGGTTTCTTACAGGTACTGGATACTTAAAGAATAAGTTCACCTTTAAAAAAAAAAAAAAATGCACATTTTTTTCCCCCGGGTTAAAAAAAAAAAGTGCATTTACTATTTTTTGTTTAGGAGCCTGGAAAGCATTGCATCAGCGATCAGCAGATCGCTGGTGCCATGCAGGTCTCCTGCAGACCATCAGTGTGGTCTGTATGCCCGTACATTGTACGGGCAGGCTGTTTCACACTGACAGGTAGAATCAATGAACTACCAGAGCGTTCAACAGCCCAGTACTGCTGTCACACACAAAGCGCTCAGATCGCCAAGCCACTGCAGGAGCTGGGACATGTTACATGTTCCACTCTAGAAACGGGTGGAACATGTAACATGTTCCCCAAGCTGAACTTATCCTTTAAGCCCCTTTCACACCAGGGGACCGATCCGGTCTGCCTGTCTGTTTTTCAGGTGGACCCGAACGGACCACCCATTGTACTCTATCCATCCGTCTGGTGGATCGGATCAGTCAGATGGAAAATAAGCAGTCTGTTTCCATCCGACAGCCCCATAGAGAACAGCAGGCTGTGTCCATGTCCACTCTGCATAGCGAAGCAGACATGGATCGGTCATCCGCCTGCTCAGTGGGGATAAGCGGAGATATCCCCCGCTGAGCAGGCAGATCCGCTTGAAAGGGGCCTAAACCACAAGATTTACCTAGTGCTAAAAAGAAAGCCACACTGGAGGGACCACTGGTGTCAATTTACTAGAAAGGATATCCACAAGCTTGACATTGAGAGCCCTTGTCTAGGACAGCCCCATCCTTTGAGGCTTGTAGATATTATTACCAATGTGGACACCAGTGATCCCTTTGTGCTTTCTTCTTAGCATTTGGTCTTTAAGCTGAGTGGGCTCATGTAACCCCCTCAGTACCCGGATTTGAAGTGGCAGTGAGGTGGAGCGGCTTGGAGTGGAGAATTTTTATGTTCAAGCCACATCAGGTGCGCAGACCCAGGAACAGATAACAAATGCAGATATCTCACCAATAAAGTCCCCAAATGATAAAAAAAAAAAAAACAGGCAAGTAATTTGACCCCAACATCTATCAAAACCCGACATACCAGTTTTGGGTGAACTGGCCCTTTAAAAAAGTGCCACGAGCCACATCACCCGTAACATCGACCTAACTAGGTCTGATACACATGGAGTAAAGCAATTTTCACGTTTAAGCCAACACTGATGTGTGTGGAGCGTAGAAGGGTAAAATTAAAATGGGCACAATGGCCCAATACAGGGACGTCACCAGCTCCTGGTAAACTAACATGAGTCCAGGTTCAGAAGCATTCACCGAGCATACACAATGGGCACGCCAGACGTTGTGTCTTTCCATCATCTCCAACTCCATTTATCCATGCCATTACATTCACCCACGGAATATATTCTCAGAGTTATAAAAGGCAACTATATTTAGTACATAGTGGAGGGATTTGTGTTAAAAGTTTTTCTCCAAATACAGTAAAAATGTCCCACAGCAAATCTGAGTAATGACTTTTATGGCAGAAAAGAGCAATTCATGAAAACAGGCAGCTTTCTGCAGCCACTTATTAAAAAAGATGTTAGCTGGCTTGCAAAACAATGTAATTTACATGGGAAAAAATATGCTAGAAACATCTACTGAATTCATAACAATGCAATATATTATACAACACTTGCTGTTATTCTGCAGATCATAACCATTATAGAATACACATAATGGAAAATACTAACATAGATGGTATATACATGAATTGGTCATACAGCAGTCGCTTGTTTGACAGGAGCGGAGTTGCAGCAAGAACTCGGAAAACTCATTTGCTGGTCTAAGTGATGCTGAACAGCGGGAATGGGTTTCTGAGGTCAGAACTGCACTGAGCCAAAAAAAAAAAAAAAAAAGTCCTGAGCAGCGCTGGGACCCTCAGCAGCCAAGAAGCTGCTGTTTCTCAACCACAAAAAGCTCAATTGATTGGTCTGACAAGGGCCACACCCAATGTTCAGACCACCATCAGATGGCAAATCCCCTTAAAAAAAATTATAAAAAGAAAATCTTTTCACATGTAACACATTTTTTATAAGAACAGAATATTACATTTATAAATAATCCTCAAGACCAGAGAGTTGATCCAGCGACTATTGGACTGCCCTAGGCGTATTAAGAAGGAATTACTTTTCTCTGCTGGAACAAACTGGACCATGCTTTATAAGGGATTGTTGTCATCTACTGGATCTTCTGTGGGTAGAGGTTCAGTTTATGTAGGTTTTCTATTATTGGTTGAACTCAATGGTCATGTGTCTTTTTTCAACCTATATTCCTAAGTTTTTAATAAAGATAATCACTAAAGCCTCGTTCATATGGGCGTATTTAAAGGCCAAGTTCACCTTTTTTTTCTTATAAATTCCAGCTCCCCTATGTACCAATATAGCATTAATGTACTTCTTTTGCAAAAATAAAACAGCTTTCCATTTATTCTACACACGCTTCCCTCACTGTCTTCATGGCTGTTTAAAAACACTTCTCCATTACTTCTGCCTTACTTCCTGGACAGACTATAGGTCATAACACAGGAAGGAGTTGACCAGCTGAGGGTAGGTGATGCACAGTGTGTGCTAATGAGGTCAGCTGGTCAAATTGGGAGCTTCAGCTGTGTCCATGCAATTGTTGCTTCCCGATTGAGGTGAATAGGACTGCCTTACAGGGATTCATGTAAAACATGTGCATCTCCTTCCTGTGTCATGACCTAAAGTCTGTCCAGGAAGTAAGGCAGAAGTAATGGAGAAGTGTTTTTAAACAGCCATGAAGACAGTGAGGTAAGTATGTGTAGAATAAATGGAAAGCGGTTTTATTTTTGCAAAAGTAGTACATTAATGCTATATTGGTACATAGGGGGGCTGGAATTTAGAAGAAAAAAAAAAAAAGGTGAAGGTGAACTTAGCCTTTAAGCATATGTCTGTGCGAGGGCCATATTTATCCATCGGGGATGCACATGTTTTACATGAATCCCTGTAAGACAGCCCTATTCATCTCAATTGGGACGCAACAATTGCACGAACACAGCTGACACTCCCGATTTGACAGCTGTGTGAGTGCGGGTGCACCACTCCGAACACAACACTGTGTGCGTTTGTGGTTGCAAACCTGCATGGTTTTCAAATTGAGAGCAGCGGCTGTACCCGTGCAGCCTCTGTGCCCTAAGTGACATGAATGAGACTACTGCATGGGGATACACAGAACACCTATGCATGCCTGTGTGGACAAACATGGCCCTCGCACATGTGTATTCTAAGGTACGTCTGTGTGAGCTTGGTCCAAAAGCTGTATCAAAAACAAAATAAAATTATATTAAACCCTCATTTAATAGGCACTTTCAGCAGATAATTGAATCATTTACTGAATACGTAGAGTCTTTATCTTTTAATCCTTGCCTGTGTTTTACTTTAGGCTGCTGCCATAACCACTGCCCCAGGTTTCCTGCTTAGGGTGGCTCCTTTCTCCTTCAGAATCCTATGGAGCCATCTTTACATGCACAGGCTACAGTCGTATCATCTTACAGTGTGTGCATCAATAGAAAAACTCAGCCCCATAGCCTAAGGTGGCAAGGCACTCCCCTTCCTTTTTCAAGCTCACAGACTGGTTTCAGACTGCACTGTCCGCTGTTAATTCTTTCCTGTGAAGACCAGATGTTCAGGGAAGCAGCACTGAGTGAGCAGAAGAGAGAGGCATTGAAAGTGGCAAACTGCAAGTGCTGATATATAGTGCAGACAGAGTTTCCAGGCGCATATGCGCATGCATGTGCACGTCAGGAACTGACCGAATAGATGTGCAGAGACATACACATGTTACCAATACATGTGCCAAACTGCCTATTTAAACAGGGCTACTGCACTGGCTAGTCACTGTTTGGTCTACAATGTTTGGTGTGCTTATTCCCGATTTCTGTGTCTGACCTCTGATCCTGACCTGGCTTGTTCCTAACCACGCTTGTCTGTTACCTGCCCTGACCTCAGCTTGTCCACGGATTCTGCTTCTGCCTCCTGTTCTTGCCTGAACTGTTTCTCTGCTGCAGACACTGGCCTGTGACCTGACTTCTCTTCTGCCTGATCTACTTGCTCGTTACCGACCCAGCGTGCCTGACCCTGCATCCTACTCATCCTGTCTGCTACAGCTCCTTCAGTCCAGCATGCCCTCACCTGGCGTCTGCTTCCTGCCATGAATCTGCAGCCTATCACCAGCCAAGCACTGTACCAGCCTGTCTGCTGCCAGCCTGTTGTGCTGTGACATCTGCCTGCTGCTCCTGTTTTCTGGCGACCTCCAGTGTAGTATTAGCTATTTCCAGCACAGACTACTGGACTGATCACAGGCACTCTTACCTCACAGTGCTCTCGCAGCTTCTGTTCTATTATCAGTGGCCCCCAAGCCGGTGGCTGTACAAGAGGCTTTTCTTGCACGAATCAGGTACATGACCATTTTATTGTGTTCAATGCGTTCAGCTAACATACTCTGAGGGTTTAACACTACTCTTTAAAGATTGACTAGCCAAGTCGCCACATAACCATTCTGTAGCAGAGGTATTTTACACGCTAGCTTAGATACTCTCCAATTCTTCCATCAACTTTCTAATTCATAAGGCAGTAATCAGAAGGGGGCAGTAAATGGTTGCATTTCCTAGATTTTTCTGAAACCAGATACTCACAGATTTAAAAAAAAAAAAAAAAAAAAAGGAAGGATGAAAGGTTTAGTTACGGTCTTTACTCACCTCCTGCACTGTCCAGAGTGGCGGGTGTGAGGTAGCTAGAGGAATCAAACTCACATACGGCAAAAGGGTCTTTGACCAAAATCATAGTCTATGGCTAGAAGCACACACACAGGGCAAAGGTTCGTCTAGACCAGTGATGGCGAACCTTGGCACCCCAGATGTTTTGAAACTACATTTCTCATGATGCTCATGCACTCTGCAGTGTAGTTGAGCATCATGGGAAATGTAGTTCCAAAACATCTGGGGTGCCAAGGTTCGCCATCACTGGTCTAGACAATGAGGTTTATTTACTAAAACTGGAGAGTCCAAAATCTGTTGGAGCTGTGCATGGTAGTCAGCTTCTAACTGTAGCTTATTCGATTATTCTTTGGAAAAAAAAAAAAAAAACCTGGAAGCTGGTTTCTATGCAAAGCTGCACCAGATTTTGCACACTCCAGGTTTTAGTAAAATCAACCCCATTTTTTTCTTTAATATGCAAAGTCTTCTTACCTTAGTGTTCTCCATGTTTGCAATCTCTACCGCTTTCTGTGCTAGGGTAAACAAATTTGCTTCCTGCGATATGCGCCGTCTTCGCCGCGTTGTCTGGATCACCGTTACTGCTCCAGCTCCGTCCTGGTGACTAGGCACCACAGAATTCTGCTCGGCAGTTGTCTGAATATCCCTTGCACTACCATTCTGAGGTAGTCTGGCCTTGTTTGGCTCATAGTGATTGCCATAATTACTTTCTTGGCTAGGTATCTGTGCATCTCTTGAAATGGGCTGGTAACTATACCGTTCTTCTGGTTGTTTTTGCACTGCCTGATCATAATGGTGCTGAGCGTAGGGGTCACTTGACTGTCCACCTACTGTGGTAGGCAAAGGTGGCACGCCCTCTTTGGAAAGCCTACGAGAGCGACGTGGCAAGGGGATTTGAGTTTTGGGCATAACAGTCTGCTGGCTCTGCTCAAGAGCCTTCATGTATTCCTCCGATGTGGGGACACGTTGTGGCTGGCTAATCACATGCATCTTCTGCTGGGCCACTTGGTGAGACTGTGCCACAGGGATCACTTGCTGCATACCATAGGCCGACTGCTGCTGCTGTTGCTGTGCTTGGTAGAAGTTCTCAAACAGCTGCATTTTAGGAAGAGAGGGCTGCTGCTTTTGCTGACTAGCATAAGCAACATTAGACTGTGCCTCAGGAAAAACATGGAATATTTCCTGCAATGATGGTTTCTGACCCTGATGTCCAAATGCCATTTGAAATGGCTGCAAGGAAAGTTGTTGCTGTTGTTGCTGCTGCTGCTGTTGTTGCTGATGCTGTTGCTGCTGATGCTGTTGCTGTTGCTGTTGCTGAACCTGCAAAATGGAGTTTAAATGGGCCTGCTGACGAGCCAATGTATGCTGTTCAAGCTGTGCCTTCTGAGACATCATCTGTTGTATTGCATCTCCATACGTGTCCACCTGGGACACCCCAACACCTTTGTCTTGGCTCCTTTTAATTGGTTCATGATGGTTGTAAAAAGAATGTACCATGGAAACAGGATAGCTGGGTGCATTTCTCTGCCACATGCCAGCTTGTTGAGCTTGCCATGTGGAGTCACCCCGCTCTGTCACATTCCACTTTCCAACTACTTGCTGCTGGTTGAGCCTCATGGCTTCAGGGATCTCCTGAGCATACATAACAGTGTTCAACATATTGTTGGAAGCTGTGGAAAAGGAATCCAATTTTGAAAAGTCAGAAGCCTGAGACACTGGGAGACGGGCTACAGAACCATAAAACTGCTGTTCCTTTAGCTGCTGCTCCTTGCTGGGGACATGATGGCTGGGCTGATCGCTAAAAAATGTAATCCTTTTTCCTGTCCTTTTATTTGAAGCCTTCTGTTGAGGCTGCAGATTCATGGTAATCAAAACGCATGCAAATCAGGAGAGGTCTCCAAAGTCCACCAAACAAATATTCACTGAATGATTGTCAAATTTTCTCGGAAAGGTTATTGAGTGGCTAGACGGTCCTCTAAAGCATGGTGAGCTGTTTACTCACTGGGAACGATGAATGTTATCTGAAAGAGATGAAGATATTATTAATTCTCTAGTTAAAGACATTGGTCCATCTAAAATTAAAGTATATAGAGAAATCACTGAATATTATCATTCATGTTCTTTTACCCCCCCCCCCCCCCTTGTAAAAATTAAAGAGCAGAATGCAGTTAAGAACCCCACATCCAGAACCTTGTTCTGTCTGTGCTCACCCCTTAAAGTGGTCCTATACGTGCTTTAATAAATGATTGATTTCTTTTTCAAATCGATCTCTCTTGATAAGAATAATGGATAGTCAACAACGCAATCCATCGATATGCCAAGGGGAAGTGGAATTTCATTGATAGTTGGAAGATACGATTATAAGTTATCAACCCAATCTCTCTTTTCACCATGCAAACCTTGAAATCCCATCACATTTATCACCAAATTATCTCAGTGCTGCCGACTGATGCAAAAAGAATTGAGAATTCTCTGCCCCTGCAGATTCAAACGAATCTGGTCTAAATAAAGTCTAAATTGATTGTAAGGAAAGTTATGGCTAATCAATTGGTTTCTAACTTGATCATTTTGGTTATCGTAATTTGAACTTCAATTGGATATTAAAATCAAAACATGTATTGCCACCACTTGACTACAACAAGTTAACTGACAGCACAGCCTAGAGATGAAATTAAGGTAAGCATCCAAACGCACTATAAACTACATTTCTTTTAGCTTTCGATCTGGTTTGGATCTGATCCATTATGTGACGTGCTTCCACATGTACTGTTAGAGGCACAAAAAACACCATATATATAGGAAGTATTCTTCATTCTCTGAAGCTGCATTAATAATATATTATGTGGCCAGGTTAGATACACTTTTGCTATGCCAAGTTTGTCATTAATAGCAAGGCTCTTCATCTGTCAGTAGTTTGCAAAATTTGGGTTCCAGGATAAAAAGATTTTGTAGCTCAGACGTCACATTTAATGAAAGAGGATCTTTACCCCCTTCCCAAATCAAATTAAAAGTCAGCTGCTACAATAACTGTAGTTGCTGCCATTTAACAAAAAGGACACTTACCTGTCAAGGGATCCCCCGCTGTCCTCACCTGGGCAGGTTCTTCACCAGTCTTCGGGTCCCTGGCACCACCTTGTCTAGCGTGGGAAGTCGGCTGTGACTCCTTGAGGCTTTACAGCCAGCTTCCCACTGTGCATGCTTGAGTCACTCTGGGTATTGTGACTGGACCTGCAGCCTTCTAGAACCTGCGACGTGTCCCAGAAGGCTGCGGGCAAAGGGGAGGGGCGAACTTCTGTTCGGATTGCCTAGAAGTGGGAGTGGGTACCTATCAAAACTAGGTACCTGCTCCCTGGTGGGGAAGGGAGTAAAGTGGAACTTCCCCTTTTGGGTGAATTCTGCTTTTCTTTAAAAAAAATTGTTACTGCCAACATTCTCATCATGGATACCGATATCCTAGTCTTATCTACATCCTGTCTCGAAGAAGTGTATGTCAAACCAAAAACTTTTTTTTTTTTTTTACGTTTTGGATAAAAGTAGTGAAGGAATAAAGCGCTGTCCAAGATCCCTTTAGAGAAATTTACCCTCACTTCATGTCCACCTGACAATGACAGAAAGTTAGTGGAACTATCCAAAAGGGACACAAATAAAAATCTTACAAGGGTTCTAGCCTATCCCCTTCACTTATTATCTAAAAACCATTGTCAGCAGGAAGAGAAGGTTAATCTCTGTAAAAGAGCCTCAGAGAGCAGTAAAAAACAGACAAGGGTTCTAGCCTTTCCCACTGAATCCTAAACCAGGAAAGCCATTTTGGCAGGACATATCCTTTAAGGCTACAAGAAGGTGAATTCCTCAACAGTGTCCACATCCTACTTTGTATCAAGGTATCATTATATGGTTCCTCAGCTGTGAAGTATTTCATGCTCATCACTAGTGTTTATAGTATATCCACAATCTACAGTTCTCCCCCACAGTGACTGAAGTCTAGTCTATTAAAATTAGAAGTGATCAACATAAAAGTTTAATGTTATCAAACTACTAATGAATAAAACCACCGCCTTAATAAAGGAATCTGTCATGAGGGATAAATAAAGGATGCCCCCCCACTGACCTCTTTCTGAAATTGCTAGCTTAATGGTTTTAACAGACTATATTTAGTAACTCCTACAGCTCCTCATTTGAAAACATCCCGACAATGGAAGTTTCTTAAAATGATTGTAAACCCTATTTTTTCTCTTAAATAACAAACAACAGGTTTATACTTCCCTGCTCTGCACGATGGAACTACACAGAGCAGCTCCAAAGCTCCTCTATTCGGGTCCCTCAACGGTGCTCCTGACTCCTCCTCTTCTTCTTGGTCTTCCCACCAAAGTAAGCCGCTTGCTATGGGTGCACACCCATAGGCTCGCTCCCGAGCCATGCTGCCTGCATCCATAGACACAGACAGCTCGGCCCCGTCACATGCTCCCTAGTCACAAGGTTTGTCTGATTCACACTGCCTTTATTTTTTTTTGCAAATAATTTAATTGCAAGAAATGCATTAGGATAACAAATGTTTAGGCTTTGGAAACACTTTAAACCCATAAAAAATTCATGCATATTGTTCTGTTCTGAACTATAACCTTTCAACATCATCAAACTATGCCTAGCTCACATACCCAAATAAAAAAATAAATGACCAAATAGTAGTAAGAGTGGCCATTAACAACCAGGGTTCAGTGGAACCCTCAGGTTCTTCCAGAAGTGGCTGGGGGTTTCTTGAGCTGTGGCTGATTGACCTCCCATTTGATGGTGCCTGCATGGTTCCTAGGCCAACACCACCAATGGTCTTTTGTGACCACCACTGTAATGCCCCGTACACACGGTCGGATTTTCCGATGGAAAATGTCCGATTGGAGCGTGTTGTCGGAAATTCCGACCATGTGTGGGCTCCATCGGACATTTTCCATCGGATTTTCCGACACACAAAGTTTGAGAGCAGGATATAAAATTTTCCGACAACAAAATCCGTTGTCGGAAATTCCGATCGTGTGTACACAAATCCGACGGACAAAGTGCCACGCATGCTCAGAATAAATAAAGAGATGAAAGCTATTGGCCACTGCCCCGTTTATAGTCCCGACGTACGTGTTTTACATCACCGCGTTCAGAACGATCGGATTTTCCGACAACTTTGTGTGACCGTGTGTATGCAAGACAAGTTTGAGCCAACATCCGTCTGAAAAAATCCTAGGATTTTGTTGTCGGAATGTCCGAACAAAGTCCGACCGTGTGTACAGGGCATTAGGGTTGCATCTTTTCTACTAACCACCAATGTAAGGGTCCTTGGCCTCTAAAGAATTAGTTTTAGTAAGGGTTCCCCAAAATAACCAAATTATTTTAGGGATTTCACTGGGCTAAAAAGATTAAAGGCGGATCAAGAGGCTTTTCTTGAATGCCCAACTTGCAAAAAGAAACAAAAAAAAAAAAAAAAAAAAAACATGTTGGCATATTGTTTGATCTATTGTATCAAGTTAAACAAAAATACCAAGGAACATTCTGTGAGGATTAGAATTTTTCTGTTTCTATGGTGATCCCCCAAAATGAATTTAAGGTCTGATTGGTAAAAAACTAAAACAAACCCTGTTTCAATAATAGTGACAGCAGAACAGAACAGATCAGATCCATCAATTATTCATAGCACTGGTAGAAGTACTGTAATTGCTCTGTCATTGCAGAGGATGTCATAAAAGGCATTACCCTGCACATGCTGACACATACAGTCCCATCCATCTTTTAATAACACATTACCTGCATTGATTGCAGGGCTTGCCTATGCAAAAGACTACCGATAACCAACACCCTCTTTACACAAGGTAAAGCCAGTTTTCCAGTTTTAGCAGCAAGGAGGTGCAATCCTCCATTATGGGGCGAGGTCCATACTACTGTAAAATGGGTCACTGGGGCTTAGTCACATTCTTCACCCATTGCTTTGCAAGAGCTCAATCCTGAAACAGCTGGATCTCCAGAATGACTGCATTCATTGCTAATTATTAATGGAATAACAACTCGGCAGCAGTCTATATTTGTCAATCAGCAACCCAAACAGAGCACAAGCAAAGCCCGGATCTTGCGCTGCGGAGATGTAAACAGTTATTGTAAGTCTATGGAGAGTCCGAGTAACTCGCCCTTGTGTTCTAGAGGTTGTGCTTTGTTTGTGCAACCACTGCATTTTTTATCTGCAGGCTGTAGAAACGGTTTCACAAAAAGAAACAAATCTGAAATAACTGTCCTTGAACTGAACTGACTGAGTCCAAGAGAAAATTCCCTGGCATCAAGAGGGTGAGCCTGCTACAAATTCCAAACGCCCACCAAGCTCTCCCTGGACACCATGGCTGAAACGGTGTGCTAAGCCAACTGGCTCAACGCACATAAATATTTAGTAAAGGAATCATTCGTTTGCTTTCTTAGAGGAACAGAGCCTGCACCAGCTATTCTAATTCAGGTTTCCATGGAACTCTAGGGTTCCTTAAAGTGGTTGGAAACCCTTATGCCCTGTACACACGATCGGACATTCCGACAACAAAATCCATAGATTTTTTTCCCGACGGATGTTGGCTCAAACTTGTCTTGCATACACGCGGTCGCACAAAGTTGTCGGAAAATCCGATCGTTCTGAACGCGGTGACTTAAAACGTGTACATCGGGACTATAAACAGGGCAGGAGCCAATAGCGTTCATCTCTTAATTTATTCTGAGCATGCGTGGCACTTTGTGCGTCGGATTTGTGTACACACAATCGGAATTTAACCGTTTGGATTTTGTAGTCGGAAAATTTTATAGCCTGCTCTCAAACTTTGTGTGTCGGAAATTCCGACGGAAAAAGTCAGATGGAGCCCACACACGATCGGAATTTCCGACAACACAATCCAATCACACTTTTTCCGTCGGAAAATCCGACCGTGTGTACATGGCATTACATATACCCAGTGAAGTGACTGGCCTCAGATGATACACAGAGATGTGTACCTGTTTATCTGCAGCCCTTTCTTCTCTACAACCAAAGTGCAGAATTTAAAAGCTTTTCGGAGAGTTCAGAAAAAGGGGGCAGAGAGCTGAAGTTACACTCTGCAGAGCTCAGTGAGGAGAGCTCTGAGAGCTGATTGGAGGGAAGGAAGGGACACATCCCCCTCCGCACAGCACACAAGAACAGAGCTGAGGCTGTCAATCGGCTGGAGGTCCCTCCCCTGTCACCATTTTTCTCTTGGTGTCAGGAAAATGTGTCAGCTGTGATTAAGGCCCCTTTCATCAGTTCAGTCGCGTCTTTATAAAGAAAAAAATGATTAAGCTTTCATCCATTTTTCATTAAGTTTTCATAAGTCCTTCATTAGGTTAGCAGTTTTTCATCAGCTGCTCATCAGTTTCTCAGTTTTTTTTACATCTACTACCAATGCAAAAACTAATGAAAAAAGGACTGTTTGTCAGGTTACATTCGTTTTTCCATCCGATCCATTTTTTTTTTTTTTTGAAGAAAAATAGAGCTTTGATCTTTTTTTTTTTCTTTTCTAAGCGGATACTGACAGATACGGACGTAAACTGATGTAAATGGATGATCATCCATTTACATCCGTTTTTCCATAGAGATGCATTGATGTCTGTTTTTCACGTGTCAATGGATGGATGAAAAACAGACCGCATGTGTGAAAGGGGCCTAATGCTGATAGAGGAATGAAGCAGCAGACAAAAGCGACACATAGTGCTCTTAAAGTGTTACTAAACCCACAACAGTAAAATCAGCCTGTATATGCAGTAAAACACGCTTGTTATATTTAGTGTGGAACCTAAGGGGTTAATCCTCTGTATTGTGTAAAAAGGCTGTTTGATCTGGTCTTCTCTGATCCTCCCCTTCTTCCACAGTCCCATTCTATCTGCTAATAGAACAGAGCCTTGGGGGCAAGCTGCACATGCTCAGTTTGGTGTTTATTGCTAGAGAGTTTTGTTTTTTTTTTTTGCATGTAATTAGCACAGGACCAATCAGCACTGTCCAGACAGAGTCAGGGGTTCTGCATTCTCATAGGAAAATCGAGAGAATGAAAACTCTTCCTAAAAGCTTTAACCAGACACTGATAGAAGTCACAAGACTGCTCTAACTGATGAGGAGAAAAGGTATTTAGCAGTTTATATTTACTAAAATAATTGCATGTCAATGTTCTGTGTACTGTGGGAGACCAACTATAGTGAATGCTGGGTCCTGGGTTTAGTAACACTTTATTTGAGACAAGTACACACTATAGGGAGATATGCTTTGTTCATATCTCATGTCTGAGGTTTATAACTACATTAAGCTGACCTTCTGTCAGATGGTGCCCTCCTGCATAGTCCTTGGTTCAAAGCTACTCGGTAGAACCAGCAGCATGGCACCAAGGATCTTTTGAGCTGTTTGTAAGGGTGTCATTTTGACATTTTATCCACTGACCACCAAAGAATTCATTTTGGCAGTGGTGTATTTAGGTTTTGTGCTGCCCTAGGCCTGACTAAATGCGGGTGCCCCCTAATTTAAATCAGACACACCTCTTCCTGTCAAGGCCACACCCCTTACTGTTTAAGACCCGCCCTGTCATCTGTAAACCATACCCCTTCAGTGCCTTTTATCAGTGCAGCTTAAGAATGTCGCCTCATTAGTGGCTGTCATGGCCCATCAGTACAGCACTGCCTCATCAGTGCCCAGCCCAATGGTGCAGCTTCTCAGTGGCCATCAGTGCAGCCTCACCGGGGCCACCAGTGCAGCCTATCAGTGCCCATCAGTGTAGCATATCATATCATAAAGCGGAGTTCCACCCAAACATGGAAGCTCTGCTTATCTGTTTCCTCCCCCCTCCGGTGCCACATTTGGCACCTTTCAGGGGGGAGGGGTGACCGGGTACCTGTTTTTGAGAGGTACCCTTTCCTACTTCCAGGAGACCGTGCCATCCCTTGGAAGTTCGGCCCTCCTCCTCCTTCCTCTGCCGCCAGGCCATTCAGAAAGCGCAGCTTTCTTTGCACATGTGAAGTATGGAATCAATTATGTAGTTTCACTGCCGGTTTTCCTTAACATGTACGGTGGCGGCAGCACCCCAGAGCTGATCCAAAAATCAGCTGGGGTGGTGACATCACAGTCTCCCTGGACCAATAAGTGTCCTAATATTAAAAGTCAGCAACTACAGTATTTGTAGCTGCTGACTTTTAATTTTTTCATGGGGGGGTTGGACCCCCTCTTTAATGAGTATGCATTGATTTCAGCATGCATGGAGAACTTTGCAAATGCTGTAATAAATGCAAACTCAGTAATCAGTTCTCATTCAGTGAAAGTTCATGTACTGCAAAGGTGCATTGATTTCAGCATGTGCAAAGTGCTCCATGCATGCTATAATCAATGCAAACTTTGCAGTACATGAACTTTCACTGAATGAGGACTGTTTACTGAGTTTTCAGCACCGATCACTTTATTGCAACAAGATCTGTATATTAATTTCCATATTAAGCACTTATATGTGATTGGCTGCTTGGCACACATTACAAAAGTTTTGCAGTCAGGAGCCGTGTGGGGGATTTGTGACCACAAGGAGTGAGAGTAATCAGAGAGCAATGTATGACTGCATGGAGGGGGGTGGGGGTAATGTATGACTGCATGGAGGGGGGTGGGGGTAATGTATGACTGCATGGAGGGGGGTGGGGGTAATGTATGACTGCATGGAGGGGGGTGGGGGTAATGTATGACTGCATGGAGGGGGGTGGGGGTAATGTATGACTGCATGGAGGGGGGTGGGGGTAATGTATGACTGCATGGAGGGGGTGGGGGTAATGTATGACTGCATGGAGGGTGGTGGGGGTAGTGTATGACTGCATGGAGGGGGGTGGGGGTAATGTATGACTGCATGGAGGGGGGTGGGGGTAATGTATGACTGCATGGAGGGGGGTGGGGGTAATGTATGACTGCATGGAGGGGGGTGGGGGTAATGTATGACTGCATGGAGGGGGGTGGGGGTAATGTATGACTGCATGGAGGGGGTGGGGGTAGTGTATGACTGCATGGAGGGTGGTGGGGGTAATTTATGACTGCATGGAGGGGGGTGGGGGTAATGTATAACTGCATGGAGGGGGGTGGTAATGTATGACTGCATGGAGGGGGTGGGGGTAATGTATGACTGCATGGAGGGGGGTGGGGGTAATGTATGACTGCATGGAGGGGGGTGGGGGTAATGTATGACTGCATGGAGGGGGGTGGGGGTAATTTATGACTGCATGGAGGGGGGTGGGGTAATGTATGACTGCATGGAGGGGGGTGGGGTAATGTATGACTGCATGAAGTTGGGCGGGGGTAATGTATGACTGCATGGAGGGGGGTGGTAATGTATGACTGCATGGAGGGGGGGTATATGAGAGCTTCAAATATATATATATGTGTGTGGGGGGTGGGGGTGGGGGGTGGTTAATGTATAGGGGAACACTGACTACTTGGAGAGCATTCTATGTATGGGGGAGGATGGATATACATTTACCCGATCAGAGGGGTATCCTGAGAGCTCAACATTGTACTACCTGCAGTGGGATGAGCCATCTCTGGATCTCTTCCTCAATTCTGGGTCATCCCGACCCTTCCAGTGATAATTAGGGAGGTGATGATATTCTCCGCCTCCTCTTCGATAGACCCCGCCTCGGAGCTGAGAGACGATGCAGAGTAGAACGCTGCACGGAGGAGGGTGGGCGGAGCATAAGGCTCCGGCTCCGCCTCTGCCAGTCAGATTGCGCCCCCGCCCCCTCTCGGCCAAGCACGGCATACTTACTGCCCATAATAGTTACACGTGTCCCGAGTTCTAGCAAGCCGGTGTTCTGCCATATAGTGTCCTCGTATCAGATAGTGTCCGCCTCGTACTGCGCAGGCGCAGCGCCTGCGCAGTACGGAGGAGCAGGAGATGCCGAAAATGCCCGAAGTTGATCAGCTGACCATCAGCTGTACACGGCGCTCGGGCACCTGTTAGCGATGGCAGTGTAAGAGGGCCCCTCGCGGGCTCGCTTCGCTCGCCACGCTTCGGGCACGGCCTCGCTGCGCTCGGCAAATATTTATTCTAACTCTATGTCCACTTGGATAGTAGGGAATGATCCTGGACATAGGGTAAGAATAAATGCGCAGGCGCCGTGTACAGCTGACGATCAGCTGTTGAACTTCGGAGACTTTCGGCGTCTCTTTTGTCCTCCGTACTGCGCCTGCGCAGTACAGGGAGGACACTATATGATAGGGGACTGAATTCGATAAGACACCGGCCGCTGTATTTGTGCGGGACGCGGCCGCGGGAGCCGTAGCTCGGAAAGACGGGTCTGGGGGGGGGGGCAGGTTTTTGCCGCCCCCCTCAAAGTGCCGCCCTAGGCCTGGGCCTTGTCGGCCTAGGCCATGAAACAACACTGCATTTTGGCAGGGGTCCCCTGACACCTGAACATTTATGTGAGGGGTTCCTCTAAGGTAAAAGGTTTGTGAAAAGCTGGCCTAGAAAAAGACCCCCCATAGTCCCATGCAAGAGAAACTTTCACACTAAAATGTAAACCCCTCTGATCCTCTTTTAGATCTCATATATACATCTAGAACTGCCCCAGCAGGCGGGGTGGAATGAGGGCTGATTCTCCTCCCAGCGATCGGCCATGAAACTGTGGGGAAGGGAGAGGTGATGAAGAGGAGAGCGGGCCAGGTCACACAGAGAGGGGAATGCCTTCTGCGACACAGCTTGGATCTGAAATGTAGGCCGCTGTCAAACAAAGTCCTGCCTCCTGCACCGGCTCCTATGATAGACAGCACACTGGTCCAAAGCCAGGAAATTGAAATAGCGTGACGTCTATCATAGGAGCCGGTGCAGGAGGCGGGACTTTGTTTAACAGCGGCCAGCGGTTCAGATCCAAGCTGTGCCACAGCACGAGATCCTCTCTCTGTGTGATGCGTTAGGCTGCGCTGTTGGGCACTGATGAGGCTACACTGATGGGCACTGACAACGTTGTTGTTAATATTTATTTTTGCAGCTTAATTCTGCATAAAACATTTCACAGTGTCATTTCATGAAATAATTTACAAGGGCGTGTTTAGGGGTGGAATTAGAGGTGGGGTGGAACAGGGTAGGGGTTTGTTTGGGTCAACTGGTGGCGAGCAACTCTTAAGGCCTGGCTAGTAGCTCATTTTTAAGCCCTGACCTAAAAAGTTTTACAAAAGTCAACTATCTAAACGGCTTCTCTTCTTTTTCCCAAACTTTTTTTTTTTTTTTAATTTAGAGGATTTGCATCAGTTAACAAAAGAATACATAACTGTATAAACGAGTCTGACAGTTGTTTTTCCCAAACTTTTTTGTAAAGTAAACTTTTAAGATAATTATGTGGCTTGATCTTCTGAAAACACGAGTTTGCATATCAGAAAAGTCAGAACTTCTTATTTAAATACTTGGGTTAGTAACTCAACTTTGAGGAAGGGGCTCCGGCCCAGGCAACCAGTATTTTCAGACTAAAAAGTCAGCAATGTCCGCCTTTCTCTGCATTTCTCTCAAAAAAGTAAAGTAAGGCCTCATGCACACCTCATGGATGTTTTTTTTTTTGTTTTTTTTTAAACTCTCCTAAAAGCCAGCAGTGTTTTAATGGTACGGAATTTTGAGGGTTAAAGCAGACGGTGGGGAGGCAACATATCGCCTCCTCACCACCTGTCAAATGCCCTCTGAAAAATGTTCCACCGCGATACAGTACAAGACCTAAAGAGTAGGTAAACTTTGAAAATGAACATTTTGTAGCAGGTAGAATCTCTTAGTAGAAGACCCTTCAATAAGTTGCATCTGCTGAAAATCTCTTGCAAAGACCTACTAGCAATTGTTTTTAAATCTGTACACTCACTGCAGCACATGCAACTTTACCAACTACCTCGTTAGGCAGCGATTTTTTACCCAAACATTGGGAACAAACCATATTATATCAATAAAGCCAGGTATTTGGCTACCTAAGTTTCTCTCCAAATGGAGCTAATTTTGAGAGCCCCCCCCCCCCTCCAATCCCAGGAAGCTTAGTCACTGAAATAGCAAACAGCTGCCCTGTCGCTGACCCTGGGCTGCTTTCTCCAACCTCATGCTCCTTACTATTAGTCAGTAATGCAACTTATAGTGAGCAGCCTACAGCAGCCAGCGACCAGTCGGCTGGTCACCATTTCCACGACAGAGCAGCCAAAGAACTAACAGCTTTATTTTTGGTAAGTCACAGTAGAGTAACTCTTCACTTTTTGTAGAAAGATGAGAGAACTGGATACAGAAAGGAATCTTTAGAACTTGCGTGCAGAGTGAAGTTCCTGACTAGGAACTCTATGCATGCGGGCCAACAGCTTGCAACACAGAATGAAGCCGTATCAGCTACAATGTAATTATGGGCTGACCGCATAAACAAAACAGCACAAAACGGGCAGGAGACAAACAAACAACTGGCTTGCACAACTGGAGAAATGTTCTAGTTCTGCTTACATTTTTGAGGCAAAGCAAAACAAAGATGAGAGAGAAAGTTTTATGTAAACTAAGATAGGCACACAAACACGGTGCAACAAATACGGGTCTACCGGAGTCCATATGTGTGCAGTGTCACATCGAAGGGTCATGCAAGATCTTCTCATCCAAGATTCACTAGGAGTATAGGTTATTACCAACTTTTGTACCTACCAGATATCTTCTTAAATATGGTTTAGGTTACATTTAACATAAACTCACACGAGAACAGACTGGGGCGTGTATGAGGGCCTTAAAAAGTGGATTCCTGAACCCCTAAAGTGCCCACATCTGTCAGGTTTGCCCATAACTTTCAAGGCCTCTCTTTCAAACTGGGCCACTTTCCTACCATCGAGTAGTTCTTAGGCCTCTTGCACACAGGGCTATCTAGCTGCTGTGTGACCCTCCAGGGGTTTTAGTGCCTCCAGGAGGCACAGGCACAGTGTCAAGCCCCATTGCATGCAGCCTGCCAAAGTTTATGGTGTGCTGTGGCTAGACAGGGCTGAACGCTGGACCGAGCGCTACATGGTAGACCGGATCAGCTGCATTCATCCCTGAACTCATATTGCCCTAAACGCCTCTTGGTACAGCGTTCAGTCCTTCGAGCCACAACCTGCCATAGACCTTGGCAGGCTGCAGGCAGTGGGGCTGGGCACTGCCATAGACTTTGACAGGCTGCTGGATGCTGCACCTGTGCCCCTGAGCACACTAATACGCCAGGATGAATGCACAGCTGCTAGATCGTCCCATTTAAAAGAGGCCTTAAAGTATACCTGACGGCAAAATGTTTTTTTTTTTTTTGGTTGTTTTTTTTGGAGTGGAGAGGGCCTGGACCACTTGTCAGGGTTATACTGCAGTCTGTGTCCCAATTACAGAGATTTACCCTCTATACAGTACCTTAAAAAAAGTATTCATACCCCCTCCACATTTTGTCAGGTTACAACCAAAAACGTAAATGTTTTTTTGGGGATTTTATGTGACAGACCAACACAAAGTGGCACATAATTGTGAAATGTAAGGAAAAAGGATAAATGGTTTTAAAATTGTTTTACAAATAAATATGTGAGCAGCCAAGAGGCCCATGGTAACTCTGTGGAAGCTGTAGAGATCCACAGCTCAGGTGGGAGAATCTGTCCACAGGACAACTATTAGTCATGTACTCCACAAATCTGGCTTTTATGGAAGAATGGCAAGAAGAAAGCCATTGTTGAAAGAAAGCCATAAGAAATCCCGTTTGCAGTTTGCGAGAAGCCATGTGGGGGACACAGCAAACATGTGGAAGAAGGTGCTCAGGTCAGATGAGACCAAAATTTAACTTTTTGGCCTAAAGGCAAAACACCATGTGTCTGGTGGAAAACTAACACTGCACATCACCCTGAACACACCATCCCCACTGTAAAACATGGTGGTGGCAGCAACATGTTGTGGGGATGCTTTTCTTCAGTAGGTACAGGGAAGCTGGTCAGAGTTGATGGGAAGATGTAGGGAGCCAAATACAGGGCAATCTTAGAAGAAAACCTGTTAAGAGTCTGCAAAAGACTTGAGACTGGGGTGGAGGTTCGCTTCCAGCAGGACAACGAACCTAAAACATACAGCCAGAGCTACAATGGAATGTTTTAGATCGAAGCATATTCATGTGTTAGAATGGCCCAAAATCCAGACCTAAATCCAATTGAGAATCTGTGGAAAAACTTGAAAATTGCTGTTCACAGACACTCTCCATCCAATCTGGCAGAGTTTGAGCTAGTTTGCAAAAGGAGAATGGGCAAAAATACTGCATTATGGCCAGTGGATGGAACTGGTGACCAAATATTTATTTGCTCTGAACATTCTCTGTCTAGTGGACATAATGCAGTACTTTCCTAATTCACTCTATTCTTTATGCACAAATAACAGTCAACCCGGAGAAAAAAAAAATATCCAGAAATTTTACTCCATGCACATAAAACTGAAAGTAGATGCGTGTCAGCTTTTTTATTGCCATCTGTGTATCTGTCTTCCTTGGACAACTGGTCACAAGGGAATTTTAAGGGCATAGGCTTATGCGATTGGTTCCGTTTTCATTGTACAGCGCTCTGGAATATGTTGATGCTCTAAGAATAAATGAAATAAAGAATACATACTATCCTATGAATGCACATAATTCTCTAAATTTATAGAGGTTTGTCTTGGGGGACAAAGCTGAACACCCACTGCACATTGCCCATGACCGACAGGCACTTCCCAACTCCAGAGCTCAAATCTTGTAGTCACAGTGCACATAGGGGAATGGTTTACTTTGAAGCATTGCGGAAAAAAAGCTACATGTGGCATCTGCTAACTTTGGCATTGTGGCATGTTAAATATACTCCAAGGCAGCCCAGGTTGGTTGTACCCAAGTTGATCGATTAACAGTTCAAATCTCGGGTGGTTCCTACTGAACTGGCCGAGATTCGAACAGTGTATGGCCGGCCTTACATCTGATACATGTGCAAATGAGTGCAAGGTCACGGCAATCAGCCAAAGTCTATGTTCTTGGCAATGGTTAGAAAAAAAAGGCCATAAAGAGCGCACAGCACTGATCGGATCAGAAATGACATGAACAGCCCAGGAGCAAATGCTGAATGCCCTTCTCCAAGAACTGGCTACTGCTTATGTATTGGCCACAACCTTGTTATCTGTTGACAATGTTCTCTGACTCCACAGCCCCTGCATGAGCATGATTTACTCGGTTATTTTCTTTTGAAAATCCAACAAGAGAAATGACTTGAAGAATAGCTGAATGTGTGCAATTAGAACTACTGGTTGTTGTTATTCAATGATCAGATATTTGATAAGATTATCTGGTTTACAGTACTGAATTTCTTTGTAAATACAGATAGGATGTTCATAAACCAACAACACAGTCTCTATCAGATTAACCTTTTTGTTGCCTGTCTGAGCCACTGAAACTTGATAATAGACTGATCACTGATTCAAATTCTTTTAAATTTAGCAGCCAGGTTCCATTAGGGTGACCCCGTTACCAGACCATTCATTTAAAGTGCTAAACCCAAAAGCAGACATTATATTGCAGCCTTCCGATTCTTAGATGTCCTGACTGCATTCATGTCCTTTTTCAGTCTCCTTTTTTCTTCTACTTTCACCAGGTGATCCAGCCAGTAAAGCCTAGTACACATGATCAGATAATTGGATGACCAATACAGCTTTCTAAGCAATCGTACGATAATCTTATTGTTCGTACACAACTTTCGAGAGCCGATTAAGACAGTTCATGCAAAATTATCCAAAAGGGACAAAACACAAAAATGTTTCTCACACGATACCAGAACAAACGTTTTTCATTTAATCAGTACAGTATTGGTCCAAAAAATATCAGAAAAAAAAAGTATGCTCCGAAACGAATACATGACATCACTTCTGAAGTTGGATTCTGTCGTACGAGAATTTTCATAGCTTAAAGCGGAGTTCCACCTGGAAGAAAAAAAAAAAAAAAAAAATTAAAGTCAGAAGCTACAAATACTGTAGCTGCTGACTTTTAATATGAGGACACTTACCTGTCCTGGGAGCCCGCAATGTTGGCACCCGAATCTGACCCGTCCCTCGGCCCTGGGTGCAGGCGCCGGCATCCTTACTAAGGGAAACAGAAAGTGAAGCGTTGCGGGTTCACAGCCTGTTTCCTACTGCACATGCGCGAGTCGCGCTGCGTGTTCTGAATGGTCCCTACTGTCTTCTGGGACCTGTGTGTCTCCCAGAAGGCAAGCGGGGGGTGCATGAAGGTGCACGCAGGTAAAAAACCTTCAGCCTTTAGAACCACTTTAAGTCTGTTATTCTTCAAAAGAACAAGGTCTCCAGCGGAGAAGAACAAGGTCTCCAGCGGAGAAGAACAAGGTCTCCAGCGGAGAAGAACAAGGTCTCCAGCGGAGAAGAACAAGGTCTCCAGCGGAGAAGAACAAGGTCTCCAGCAGAGAAGAACAAGGTCTCCAGCGGAGAAGAACAAGGTCTCCAGCGGAGAAGAACAAGGTCTCCAGCGGGGAAGAACAAAGTCTCCAGCGGAGAAGAACAAAGTCTCCAGCGGAGAAGAACAAGGTCTCCAGCGGAGAAGAACAAGGTCTCCAGCGGAGAAGAACAAGGTCTCCAGCGGAGAAGAACAAGGTCTCCAGCGGAGAAGAACAAGCTCTCCAGCAGAATGTACCAGCTCCAGAGGTGAGCCAAACCATTGAACACTGGTAATGGGGCTCATTGCACCGTACACACGTTTCAAAAATCGTCTGTTTTTTTTTTAAGCATGCTAGTCGCATATTGAAAATGGAGAGGTTACTAAAGTTACGAAAATTCTCGTACGACAGAATGAAAAAAATCGAAAGTGATGTGTTGTAGTGTTTTTCTATTGTATTTTCGGACAAGTGTACGATCTGGTATCATAGGAGAAATATTTTCGCGTTTGATCGGAAAATATTGGATGAACTGTCGTGTTCGGCTTTCGAAAGCCCTGTACTAACAATCCGTTTATTGTATGATCGCTTTTAAATCGGTATTTTTCGTCTGATTTTCGGATTTTGTGTACGGGCCATTACAATGATCAGCATTTATTTATTTGTATAAAATGTTTATCTCAAAAGTGTGCTCCAACCTAAAGTATTGAACCAACGTTTTATAAAGTATTAGCTGGAGTTTTGCTTCATGTTGTTAGAGTATCTAAATCTGCTAGTGCATCTAACACTCCCCTCCCCCAGACTGACAATGTTGCTGTCCAAAAGGTGCCCCCTGTGCTTCTTCATCCAGATAGGAGTAGCTCTAATAAAGGAGGGGTATTACTGGCCAGATCACCAGGTAACGCGGTTAATGAGCGTTCTAAAAGAGGAGCAACTTTTTTAAATTCTAAATCGGTTTGCAAGTGTCTCGCAAAACGAGCAGAATTCAAGCTAATGGGCGGTGCAGTACCTTATTTGGCCAGAGGTGGGGGGGCGCCGGGGACACTCGGAACGGTTCAGAACCGCTCGGAATGACTTGGAAATACTCCGTTCCCGAGCCTTTCCGAGTTCAGCCGAGCTGTTCCCGAGTATTTCCGAGGCTCTCCGGCGCCCCCCCCACCTTTGGCCACATGCGGTATTGCATGTAATAGAAGTCAATGCGGAACAAATTATCTTCATTTCCATTGACTTCTATGGGGAAACTCGCTTTGATATGCGAGAGCTTTGGATTACAAGCATTCTCCTGGAACGGATTATGCTCGTAATCCAAGGTTCCACTGTACATCTAATGATTGGTAAGTTGCAATGTAGAACATTATTGCTTTTGGATTTATTTCCGCTTTAAGCAAGAACCTTCACATAAAGCCAGCTATACATGTATCAAAATTTGTCCGGTTCAGCAGAGCCGGGCCAATTTTGATCCATGTATTGGCACTGTGGCTTAACTGAAGGTGATCCACTTCTGTACAAGGGCCCTATTGGATTTTCACGGTTTGATCCGCTATAGCCTGCAATGCTGATCAGTGTATTCTGATGGGAAGGGGGGGGGTCTTTCCACAGTCAGGATACAATAGTTCGGCAGGAGGAATCCCCATCCACCTTAAATATGCGGATGTGGGAATGAGTCGTTTTTTTTAGTTCAACCCAATGAATCATCTATGGAATGCTGAACACTATATGTGCATCAAACATATTTTATGCATGCTATTTACCTGCAAGGCCCCATTTACACTTACAGATGGAGGGCAGCACAGATGTGCGGTTGAGTTACGTTTTCACTGCCCATTCCAACCGCTCACCCTTAAAGGGGTTGTAAAGGCAGAAAGTTTTTTATCTTAACGCATTCTATGCATTAAAGGGGTTGTAAACCCTCGCAGTTTTTCACCTTAATGCATTCTATGCATTAAAAGGTGAAAAACATTTTTTAATGCAGCAGCGCCCCCGAGCCCCCCTTATACTTAACTGAGCCCCAAAATTTGCACAACAGGAACGAGCACACCAGCTCCGGCCGGTGTCTCGTATCCCGATTGGATAGAATTATAGCAGCGCAGCCATTGGCTCCTGCTGCTGTCAATACAATCCAATGACGTGGGCGCCGGGGGGGCGGGGCCGAGTCCGGCATTCGTGTCTGTGGACGCAAATGCTGTACTCGGGTGCGCGCCCGCAAGGTAACCCTCTCGGGAGATTGCTTCTCCTAGGGGGTTATCTGATGTGGGGAGGAGCCGCGAGAGCCGCCGAGGGACCCCATAAAACGAGGTTCGGGGCCACTCTGTGCAAAACGAGCTCCACAGTGGAGGTAAGTATGATAGGTTTGTTATTTAAAAAAAAAAAAGTTACAATCGCTTTAAGATAAAAAAACCTTGTGTGTAAAGCCTCCTCAGCCCCCCCTAATACTTACCTGAGCCGCTTCTCTCTCTCCAGCAATGTCCACAAATGTCTAAGTCTGATTGACTTGGACACAGCAGCTGCGCCATTGGCTCCTGCGGCTGTCAAAGTCAGTCAGCCCATCAGGGCAGAAAGGGGGTGGAGCCAGGTCAGGGCTCCGTGTCTGAATGGATACATGGAGTTCTGACTTGGCTCGGGTGCCCCCATAGAAAGCTGCTGGCTGAGGGGCACTCGATAGGAGGGAGGGGCCAGGAGCAGCAAAGAGGGACCCGAGAAGAGGAGGATCCAGGCTGCTCTGTGCAAAACCAACTGCACAGAGCAGGTAAGTATAACATGTTTAAAAAAAAAAAAAAAAAAACAACAACAAACAAGAATTTCACTTTAAGCTGCAAAGGCACTGGATGGGGGTGTACACGTCAGTTTTCATACTTTTCAACACAGCACAGCAAAAATGATCTCTCCTGTTGCAGTCAGTACTGACTGCTGAATGCAGCCCATTCATGTGTATGGGGCTGCTCTGCAACAACCCCACAACTGCGTCCAACAAATGCAGTTGCAGCATAGTTGTGTGGGTTTTCAGGGGTAAAAAACAGGCAGTGAGGCGGTGACATCTACCGTGGATCACTCTTCAGAGGGACTAAAGCTTATGTAAACGAGCCCCAAAGAAAGAACAAGTGTACCGGAATAGAGGCACAGCTAATAAATGTAATGAAATTTGGGAGCCCTGGTTGGCGGTTAAGATTTAGCCCCTTCTTATTAGTGTCTTATAGAATACTACAGTGCTAATTGGTTAAGCGAGGGGCAAAATACATCAGTATTGACCAATTGCTAGCTTGGTCAGCTTTGCATATGTCTTTTTAGTCAGTCTTAAGCATACTCATTGTCTTGCTGTGTATGGATTTAAATACCGTATAACAATTGTTATACTATATATTATATATATATATATATATATATATATATATATATATATTTCCCTTGCCAATAAGTTAGTTAGAGTCTCAAGTTCCCCTTGCTGAACGTTATATTCGCAAACCATTGTAATTAGAGTCCTCTATAAGTCTTGGAAGCTATCTTCTACTATACTTTTTTATGATGTGACTGCAGCTCTACAAATGATTTTCCCCCTATTATTTTGGCTGTTGTGTTTTGTTACCAAATGTATGTCTGTCTATAAAACAAAAAAAAAAAAACTTTCAATAGAAATTATATAAAAATAAATAAAAAAATCGAGCCCCAAAAGCCATCCTAAGGCTCCAAGACTGCTGTTGGGTGCCGTCATCTTGGATGTGTTGTTGGCACCCCCAGCAAGGGCAGACTTGTCACTCAAGTGACACTCTCTATTGTTCTATAGTAGCAGGGCCAGCACAGGCAGTAATTTGGGTCTCCCAGACATGGGTGTGCACCCCAAAGCTCAAACACACATGTAGCCTGAGCTGCACTGGACAGTGAATAAATAGGAAGTGCTCTGTGCTGAACGGCTTCCTGTTCATTCACAAACTAAAGCATAGGAAACACAGTTTCCTATGCTTCAGTTATGAATGGATACAGTGAGTGATTGGCACCGATCACTTACTGTGTTCATTCAGAAAAGGAAGGGGCCTGTAAATGACATTTACTGGCCCCTTTCCCTGCTCTCCATCCTGAAATATCCTCCTTTGTGCCTGCAGCAGCAGCCAGTAGGAGAGGCGAGGAGAGAATCCCGCAGCTCTGTGGGACAGCAGGGGGATTCTGCACAGCACAGGGTGATTAGGGTGTGCCCAGCACACCCGGCACACCCTGTGTGCACGCCTATGCTCCCAGAAGAGGAGAGGGCCATGACTTGCAAAAGAGGGAGGGGGCTGTATAAAGGAACCGACACTTCCTGGATTTCTCAAAATTTTCTAAGTTCAAAGGTACATTTCAAACAAATAAAAACATAATTTCTAGATTGCTGCAAGTAAGCATGTCAAAACTTGATTTTTATAGAAAAAATGCTGCAAGCATGTAAACTTGTTTTTTTTCCTGAAATTTTTGGCTGGTGACAGGTTCTCTTTATCATAGAAACAGGATTTTATTGTTATTAATAACGATAAGGGTACAGTTATTTATGGGCTGCTTGTACAGCAGGTGTTATGATGATGCAGAACGTTAAACATATAATGGTGCCATTCCAGATTTGTAAGGTGATCCGATATCAGAGGTAGGATGTGCACTACTGACCTCTGTGTGCGGTGGACAGAATGTGAGAGAATGAGGCAGGAAAGCCGAGCCGCACACACATAGCCTTGTGCTAAGAACAGCTTTTGTCTGGGTAGAAGCAATCTCACACTATTTCACCTTAGCAAACAATGAAGTCTGCCAAGGTTCCTCCTACATGATGTCAGCCTGACCTATGTATACAGCAAACCAGGGCCAAACTTCTGGAAAGATCTTGCTGACATGCACAACAAAATACACAAAACACATCTGTCTGTAGCAGGGATTAAAGGGAAACCTTTGGGGTCAGTTTTATTTTGTTTCATTTTTAAAATTATTTTTCTTATACTGGATTTATATAGCGCCAACATTTAAACTATTGCTTTAGATTTGTTTTTCAAAATCTATAATCTTTGTTTTAGCAGCAAACATTTAATGCATGACAAAGGCTTCCCAGAGCACTACGGGCTAAAAGTCAACATCTGTCTTTTGCGAAAAATTTAAAAAAATAAACATTTTTGGCATTGCAACTGCAATCAGTGGATACTCTGGCTCCTGCAGACTTTTTTTCCAGCCACAGGACCTTCTGTTGTGGGGCTAGAGGAAACATCAATAGACTACAAGAGTGGTGAGAACCTGTGCTCCTCTGTCATGATGATGTGTGTGTGGACACAAGCCCAAGGGCAGAAGAAGGGGGAGGGGGGTTTGCAGATTCTGACCTAAATATGGGTATAACATAAAGCATGGTCAGAAAAGTAGACTTCGCTTATAAGAGGGACAGGGCAGCAGAGCGGCTGCAGCTTCCTTTGCCTCTAAGCTACCTAATAAGGGATAGCTCAATTGCTGATTTATGGGGGTGGCGGGGGGGGAGTGCAAACAAACTGAAAAAAAACATCAATTGTAGCCTCAGTGTACCATCAATCGCAGCCACTGTGCCCCATCAAACGCAGCCACTGTGCCCCATCAAACGCTGCCACTGTGCCCCATCAAACGCTGCCACTGTGCCCCATCAAACGCAGCCACTGTGCCCCATCAAACGCAGCCACTGTGCCCCATCAAACGCAGCCACTGTGCCCCATCAAATGCAGCCACTGTGCCATATCAAATGCTGCCAGTGTGCCCCCCACCTGCACTTACCGGTCTCGTGGCACAGCTCCTCGATGTCTTCTCCCGTCTTCTCTTCCCGTCCTCTGCTATGATTGGACGCCTGGTGTCCAATCACAGTGCCTGTTGTTTCAGCCAATGAGGTGACGGGTAACAGATCCGAGCACCTGATTGGTGGAGAGGCGGTTTAGTGTTAGAAAAGCAAAATGAATATTCGCTCTCCTAACACACAGCTGAGTGATCTGTGAGCGCCCAGCATGTCACTCGCAGGTCACCTTTTTTAACGCCTATTAGAGCCTATTATGGCTCTAATCAGGTGCTTCAAAACCACCTACTGCCGCTGTAATTCAGGTGCCCTGCGCCCAAAAAGGGGCCGGGCGTCTGAATAGGAGATGGCAGTAGCGGCCATAGATAGATTCATGCATTGCATGAATCTATTGGTGATAGAGGGGTGGCTGGAGAGAGGGGGTGGCGCCCATGCGCCCTTATGGAAGCCCCGCCATTGCCCATGCCAATGTTTCGGATTCAACATTGACATTTGGTGATGCACATTACAGTAGGTTTTTTTTACCAAAGGAAAACCACATTCACAGTTAGAATTTTCTTTATTCAATAACAATTCTCCAATCTTTTCCTACGATTTTCCGTGTCGCAGTTGAAAATGATCGTCAATCTGATACCAATAAATTTTATAGAATAGAACCAATGTTCTGGAAATTTTTGTTCAAACAAAATTTCACTGGTGTATAGCCATTAGCCAGCTTTAGTAGAAGAGTAAGATTTCCCTCTCCGATGCATTTGTTGTCTAACTTCTCTCTTTTTTTTAGCACTGAGACATTTCAGACGATTTCCTGTGTTGGAAAGCCTAGTACACACGATCAGAAAATTGGATGAAAAATACAGCTTTCGAAGCGATTGTACCATGATCTGATCATTAGTATACAGCTTTGAGAGCCCATTATGACAGTTCACCCGAAATTATCCGAAGGGACAAATACAAACTTTTCTTGTAAGACACTAGATTGTATGATTTTTGTTTAATCAGTACAGTTTTCATCCAATAAATAAAATTGGAAAACCAAGACAACAAGTGCTCAGAAATTAAAGAATACATCACGTCCAAAGTTGTATTTTGTTGTACAAGAATTTTCGTAAAGCGGAGTAACCTCTTCATTTTTTATATGAGACTAGCACACAAAAAAAAACCCAACGTCCGTTATTCTTAAAGTGGTTGTATTGCTCGCATGGTCAATTTTACCTACAGATAAGGCTTACCTCTAGGTAAAATGAATATTTCCTAAACCTGCATGGTTAAGGAGATATTCCCCCTTCATGCATGCTGAAGGTCCAGCGGCTCGTGACAGAACAGAGGACTCCCGCGCACATGCACGGGAGATGTCATCACGACTCCAGCCACTCACAGCGCCTGAGCCTGTGAACCCGGAAGAAGCGCAAAGGGAACATGTTAGCCCCCTCCTGGCGAGCTTCGTTCTAAGATAAGCATTTCATAATGTGTTAGTATGCGATGCATACTAGCACATTATGCTATTGGGGGTTACTACAAGTGCAAACTACAAGTGCAAAGTGCACTTGAAATTCCACTGAAAGTGCACTTGGAAGTGCAGTCACTGTAAATCTGAGGGGTAGATCTGAAATGAGGGTAAGCTGAGCATGAACGCGCATGTTTGATGGACTTTGGTGCCCAGTGGCCCATTTAAAGCCCTACGGGTCTCAGGATCATTGCCGAGTGGTCATCAGCTCCTCCTGCTTGTGACCTGATCCTGTACTCCTCCCTGTCCCGACTCTGCTACCGTCCTCTGCCAGTCTGAGTACACATCTGAGATCCTGCATCTGCCTGCTGCCAGCTCTCTTGCTGTACTATCTTCAGGTTTGCATCTGCTACCAAAATATTCCCAACCAGGTCTCTTTAGAGGCACTTGTGTCACTCTGTGCCCTGTTATACCCTGTCATCATCCCCAGGGGAAACAGGACAAAATGTGTAAGGGAAGCCCTCTCCAACTCTGCCTCAACCAGGTATGTGACATTACCATTCCTACCCATGATCACACAAAAGATTTGAGACTCAAGATGAGAAAAAGCTTCAATGCAAAAATACAAGTGTATGTCAATTCTACAAATGTTTCTAGTAATTGTGTGCACGCCCCAAAAGCACTTTACTCAATGCTGGTCGTCCTATTCATCATCAGAGTTAATCACTACCTGTCAGAGTTGCCTACATACCAGGAATTTTTCTCCAACCATAGGGTCCCTAGTAGGGTGCCTACATGTCCCAGCTTGCCCAGGACTGTCCCGCATTTGGCATGTCTGTCCCGGGCACCTCTTCATTCATTCTGGGACAATACCAGCTACACTGCAAACCGTTTGCTAGGACCGCCTGCTGTCTAGCAACCAGTGTCATCACACGTACAGAGCGAGGCCGAGGCCCGTGCCGCACGCCTAGTGCTTAGCTCCACCTCTCCACCCACCTCCTCTAGTTCGGTGCCCAGCAGCATGCAGAGGGAGGGAATGACTGGCTGGTGTGGTGATCGTCTCCTGTGTGCTTCAAATCGGCTGCCCGACTTGAGTTCTCCTCCACCTGCCCAACTGAGGGACCTGAGAGGGGACAACATCCTCAGACATCACCGGGGGTGGGGCATCAGCGACACATGCCCACCTCTTCTACATTCAATGCCAGCAGCCTTACATTCTTCTGTTCTGTACATCTAGTCAGCAGCATCTACTAAAACTAACTGTTAAGAATAAGTCAGAGGGTCTGTCTTCATTATAACCCCCTTAGTTATCAGTCAGTTTAATATAAAAAGCTGCAGCCCACGTTTCCTGAAAGGCAGTCTGAATGTGGTCACCCTAGTCCCTAGCTATACCCCAGGGTGCCCACAGGAGTCTCTGTGCCCAGGAGACAGACATCCACAACAGCCTTAAGCCTAGTGCACACGATGAAATTATCAGACAAAAGAAACGATCGTCTGTTTTTTTTTGCATGCTAGTCTCCCTATCGAAAACTAATAGGTTACTAAAGTACGAAAACAGAATAAAAATTTGGAAGTGATGTAACATATTTGTATTGTATTTTCAGACTGTACCAATTAAACGAAAATTGTATGAGAAATTTTTTCGCGTTTGTCCCTTTAGGATGAAAGCTGTATAATAATGATCAGATCATCATGTGATCGCTTCGAAAGCAATATTTTTTTTTGTACAATATTGTGATCGTGTGTACCCTGCTTTATTCAATAAGGTTGATAATCTGAAACTGCTATTGATCAAAAATAAATCAGTTTCTACCCATTGCAAACCATAAGCCTTCATAATTTATTTTCTAGGGACATTTACCTTTGAAACAAATTGATCATTATAGACAACAATTGTAAATATTTATTAGAGGATGGAAATAATAACCCCAATCAAAAGCAGGTCCAACTGCTCAACCTCAGCACTGGTAGATCTTTGCCTTTTATATCTACAGTATATGGGCAAGATGCAGAGTTTGGGCCTTTGCTAGCAACTGCTGGCAGACAGAACACTCACAGATCACATGCTGTACACAGAGAAATATCAAACGTTACTCAGCAAACACAAATATCGATCATCACTCAACACCCCAGGGCTGCTGTCACTCTTATACTCTGAGATCATCATCATCCCTTCCTTGTATACAGTTACTAGTGATCAACATAGTAGGGCCCCAGTGCACATAATACACACGCACATCCCCTATTCCTCGGTCTTGCAATCAGTTACTAGAGCACAACTAATTCTCAAGAAAGATGGAGGATGGAATAAACGCTAAAACGATCAGAAGCTCTGTGGCCCCATTCCCCTAATGCATTTTTTACAGAGCATTTTTGGAACCCAATGTGGCGTGCCACCAGCTGGAAATTCTCCGGAGAACACACTTCCAGTAATTTTATTCTCATTTGACTCGTATAAACAAACATTCTACATAATAGTTTTCCAATAATCAAAGAAAACAATAATGAACTGATTTTTTATAGGGATGGGATAATTCTGTTCTACATTCATACTTACATTTTAAAAACTATTTAGTCAATGAAAAATTTGACAAACTGGTATCATCAGTATAAAATATATGTTGTAGGATCACCAGAGTGACCTTAGTCTTGGCCTTCCCAACTGTGTATTAAAGTGGAACTAAACGGAAGATTACAAATTACTGCTGGCAGTCCGGTCTTTATTGTGGAAGAGACTCTGGGGTTTATTTACTAAAGGCAAATCCACTTTACTTCCACGTGCACTTGCAGTGCAAAGTCGCTATAGATCCGAGGGGGATATGCAAGGAAAATAAAAAACAGCATTTTAGCTTGCACATGATTGGATGATAAAATCAGCAGAGCTTCCCTTCATTTCAGATCTACCCCTTAGATTTAGAGCGACTGCACTTTCAAGTGCAATTGCAATGAAAAGTGGATTTACCTTTTGTAAATAAACCCCAATGTATGTCTCCTTTACAAAAAAAAATGTCTTACCTGCCTGCAATGCTTTCTTGAACGTACAGTATGCACAGCTCACTGTACAATTCCAGGATCTACCTGGTGGCGGGATGAATTTTTGTGTGTAAGCACATGATTGACATCACCCTGGGACGGCCATTTACGATGGCCAAAAAAACCCACACCCAGCAAAGATGTCAGCAGTGGCAACAGAGCAACAACACTGCTGTCACATGGCTGTAGTAGAGTGTTTTGGTAGGTAAGTCTACCATAATGTGCAAATGCGCTATGCAGACCTTCATACTATGGCAAAAACCCTGGATGACAGCAGGGGAAGCTCTGCTTGTTTGCTTCCTCCCCCCTCCGCTGCCAAATTTGGCACCATTCGGGGGAGGGGGGGTGAGCGGTTACCCGTTTTGACAGGTACCCATCCCCACTTCCGGGAGACGTCGCCCCAGGAAGGTCCCCTGGAAGTTCGACCCCCTGAAAGTTTGGCCCCCCTCCTCCTTCCACCATGCAGTAGGGAACCGGCTGTGAAGCTGCAAGGCTTCCGGCTGCCCTTACAAGGGAATGGCTGCAGCTGCACCCGAGAGCCGATGGAAAAATCAGCTGGGGTGCAGACCCTGGACAGTGTCCTAATATAAAAAGTCAGCAGCTACAGAATTTGTAGCTGCTAAATTTTTTGGTGGGGGGGGGGGCGCTGGAGCTCCGCTTTAAGGCCAGGTTCACACCTAATGCGTTTTTTTCAGTTTTGCAGAAACACACAACAGTCCATTTAACATGGTTTCCTATGGGTCACGTTCACATCCGTGTGTTTTCGACCGGTGCGTTTTTTGTAAAGGATCACGGACATTTTTTTCCCAGCAGAAGGTTGTGTTTTTTGGTTCCATAGACTTCAATAGAAATGCATCGAAAACTCAGCGCTGGTGTTTTTTTTTATGTGTTTTTGTTTAAAAAAAAAAAAAAAAAAAAAAAAGAAGGAGTTTAGAACTTGAAAAAAAAAAAAACAAACAAAAAAAACCAAACAGAATTCTGTTCATAAGTGTATTCTTATATTTAAAAAAAAAAAAAAAAAAAAAAAAAAAAAAGGAAGAAGGAAGAAGAAGAAAGAAGTTCTCAGCCGCATCCAAATCTGGAAAAATACTTTTTTTTAACTGCTGACTTCCTGTTTGAGGGTGGCTATGGCTGTTCTCCACGGTCCCACTGTATGTAGGAATGTAGCCACCCTCTCTTGCTTGCTCCCAAGATGCATAGAGCAGTACACATGACCCCAGCTAACATGCACTGTTCACTCCAAACAAGGTGGAGAAAAGGAGTGGCTCGGGAGCTTATGAAGGCTCTTACAAGGAGACATTTTTGGGGAATTAAAATATTGTTTGGTGTCACCTTAAACATTTTCAAACATAGGTGAAGTTTTAGGGCTTACTCTGCAATGAATATATTAATAATTTTAATTAAAAAAATTTCTGTAGTATCTGCAAAGTAGCCCAAACATCTTGCAACTATGCACAGGATATAAGTGGTTAAATGAGAAACCGTCTTGACATGAAACAAGTCTTGATTTATAAAGATGTAAAGGTCATACAACATGTCATTTGGTATCAGTTACACAGCATGGGAAACAATTAGATTCTATGTGCTCCAATTTCCTGAGGCTGAGATTAATATTGGAAAAAATACTAAATGGAAGAAAAGAAAAAAAAAAAAAAAATCGAACTCGTCTTTATGATGTAATATACTGCATATTATGCAGGTCACTAAAAAAATTACACTCTAGCTATGTTCGCATTTTGCATTTGGGGTGGGGCATTTTAGTGGGCTGATCTGCCGTGTTTTGGAACATGGCTGCTGTAAGAAAGCAATGGAGCTACTTTAAAAAAATCTAACCAACAATAAGATGCTCTTCTGCATCTAATGGACTAGCTATTTATAAACACTTTTAGGCCTGGTTCACACCTATGCATTTTTTTAGTGCATTTTCAGTTTTGCAGAAACACACTACAGCCCATTTAACATGGTTTCCTATGGATGTAATTCACATCTATGCATTTTATGGTAACGGCCCAGGACTTTTTTCTGGTTTTTGGTTCCATAGACATCAATGCAACAAAAAAAGTGTGTATTGAAAAACACAAAGTGCACCCGCAATATACAAACTGCAACCTGCACAGGCGTGAATCAGGCCTAATGCCGCGTACACACGGTCGGACTTTTCGTCTACAAAAGTCCAACGGACGCTGACGGACTAAAGCTGGCTGGTAATCCGATCGTGTGTGGGCTTCTCCGGACTTTCAACGGACTTTTTTAGCCTCAAATCCGACGGACTTTAGATTTGAAACATGCTTCAAATCTTTACGTCGTAACTACGACGGACCCCGAAATCCGCTCGTCTGTGTGCTAGTCCGACGGACAAAAACCCACGCTAGGGCAGCTATTGGCTACTGGCTATGAACTTCCTTATTTTAGTCCGTTGTACGTCATCACGTACGAATCCGTCGGACTTTTGTGTGGTCGTGTGTAGGCAAGTCCGTTCGTTAGAAAGTCTGCCGCAAGTCCGCCGAAAGTCCGCCGGAAGTCTGTCGGACAGGCTGTCGGACAGGCTGTCGGACAGGCTGTCGGACTTTTGTAGCTGAAAAGTCCGACCGTGTGTACGCCCCATAAGATTTCCATCAGCAAGACAAGCTTCTGCAATTCACAGTGCTTTAATAACCTCATAAGAATTTTGTGCAAGATCTTCAACTCATTATTAGGTGCGGATTCTAACACCAGTTTGCAGCTTGAAAATCTGCCCGTGAAGCAGCATAGAATGAAATGTGACTTCTGAGCTCACACCTTGTATTTCCAGTTCTTCAAAGCAGCAAATAGAAGTGACAAAGATCTTAGGGAAGGAGAGCACTTAAAGGAAACGTGTTCTGCTACCAGCAGCAGTATGTCATAAAATATCTCGCCACTTTGATGATTTCATGATCGTTCCAGGAAAATCAGGGGAAAAAAATCAAGTAGTCATTCAAATATTGCCTAATAAGATCAGCTCATTTGATTACACATGTAGAATAAGCATACTACATATCAATTAGAGGTGCTCAAAGTTTTAAAAAGTAGAACCCAGCGGATGGCATACCAATGTTCTTAAGCTTAAAAATAATTAACTGAGGTGACATAATCAGCCAGATAAAGCAACAGGTGCAGAAGAACCAAAAACAATTGGAGCATTGCTTGTGACAATGGGCCAAACCTGACCCAGCAGCTAGGGGTGCTTCTGAATGCATGGAGAGGATTTTGGTAGACAGTCTCTGAGGATTAAAGAGGACTCAATCCTTAAAGTGAGTCTGGGCCCACTCTGCTAAAGTGCCATGCTGTTAAAAGCTCAAACCCCCCACCCCATCTTTTCTGAGCACACTAAAATACTCAGGTATACCAGGTAAGGGGTTCAGAATGTGACCTTCTCCAAGGATGCAGTGCTTGAGTATGATCAGTCATAAGCAAACACCATCATGGGAGGAGGACATCATTCATGCTAGCCATACACGTGAGGATTTCTCTCTTTCAGCCCCCCACAGGCTGAACAAGAGCAATCAGTAGATGCCCCCATCTATACTAAACAGTGTGGATGGGGCTAGTAAAATATATATATATATATATATATATATATATATTTTTTTTTTTTTTTTTTTTCAAAGGGAACCTAGGGTTAGCGGACAAGTAGGGGTGAAAAAAGGGACGGTCTATAGGGAAACAGTAGGGTCCATAGTAATGCAACTAAAAATACAATAAAAGTCACTAGGGAGGCTGCAGCTTCCTTGGAGAGTTGTGGATAAGTACTCTGGATCTAAAAAACAAAAGAAAGAAAGGAGCGCCACCTCCTAAGTGTAGGATTAATACTTGTCTAATAATACGGAGTTTTAAAGTGTAAAATGCACTCACATCGTGAAAGAGCTAAAGAGGATGCCATATGGTTTTAAAGCAGGGTTCCACCCAAATTTTGAACATTATCTCTATGCATTCTCTTCCTTGCCTAGATGCTGACATGCTGTGTAAAAAAATTTAAATCGCCGTAATTACCTTTTTTTTTCTTCTTCTTAGCACTTCCTGGTTTTCCTCCCATGGGAGTAGGTGTGTTTCTAGCCTCTCCCAGACCTCCCACAGTCCCCTGGGAGCTAGTCTCAGGCTTCCCAGCATGCATTGTGCAACAGCGTCATCACATCTCGGTGAATGCTGGGAGCACAGCATTCACCGCATCCAGGAAATACATGCTTGTGGGCTTCAAATGCCCACAATGAAGATGGAAACCGCCTTCAGTGAATTTTATAAGTTATTCTTTACAACGAAATCGGACACAGGCAGACTTATTACACAGAACATGTGAGTAGATAATCATGAGAAGAAAAATTTGTGAATGAACCCAAAAAAAAAAAAAACGATAGATAGGTGGACCCCCGCTTTAACTCTTTCAAAATGTAAGTGCATTTTACTTTTTTAAACTCAGTTTTAATAAAGGTCTACACACTTAGGAGGTGACACTCCTTTTGCCTGGAGGAATCTCCCCTGCCAGCTGTTGTATACTGACAGCCGCACTCCCGCAGCTGTCAGGATACCCTAACAGTGCCTACAGCCAATTGTCTGCAGTTACTGTTTAGTCAAAAACTTTCCACCCAGCTCCTTCGCTTTTGTAGAGCCTGGTGGTGCAAACGGGGCCACCACCAGGCTCTACAAAAGCCATGTATGGCCAGCATATCCCTACATAACAACCATCTGATAGGTGGCTCACAAATGGTATGGACTCATGGCTCCAACAGAGTAATAGATCAGCAAGGAGCACAGTGAAGGTGACTGAATTAAAGCAAAGTGACATTTTTTGTTTTGACAAAGACTTACCACAAGACACTAAGGCCTCATGCACGTGGACCGAGAAAATGCTGTTGCTAGGGGAATCTTACAATTTTTTTTATGCACATGAACACAGCGGCATGGTTTTTAATGTAACCATGCACATGCAGGTGTTTGTGGGTATTTGTGTGCAGTGTTCAGTTGCACAAAAAATGGAGAGGCTTATATGAGCATAGATTACGCGCAAAAGTGCATACATTAATTACATTGGCTAGAACAAAATTTATTTTCTAGCCAACAAAATTAGTTTACACTTATACACACATAAATACTCACAAAAACGCATGCAAATACGCAACATTAGAGGCATTTTTCTGCCAAGTTCTGGCAGAAAAAATATGCAGCATAAATTCTTATGCCCGCGTGCATAAGGCCTAAATAAAAAAGATGGCAAAATGCGCCAATTTTTAGGGATTGGCATTCATGTGTCAATAATCTGACTACAGCAAACTTGTCACGTACAGTTTTGAAAAAGTTTGTCTTAGATTAATCAAGAGATTTCTGACTGGTTCATAAGGGTTACTGTAGTTTGCATACTGGACATGCTCAGCCTTCTAACCCACTTATCCATAATTCCCAGCAAAACTTCAATAATCATTCTAAGCGAATTCCACCTTTCTGACCAGGCCATATTCTGTAGCCCTTGGCCCTCGAATGGTCCTCCTACCAGAATCTCCGTTTTCTTCTCCCTGCTGCATCCTCACATGTTTTGTTAGTAATGCGGAATGGCTGCGCATGGCTCAGGTCACACAGTCACGTCATTCATATACACGGATCTGTGAATGGAAGACTACTGTGACAGAGACTAATATCAATAGATCACTTCACTCATAGTAAATTATTTACTTTTTTTCAGCTCAGGTTTGCACCTCCAAAACAGACATTGGACTGGTAGGAAAGTCTACAGGAACCTGTGCATTGCACCCATGATGCACTGATATTGGTTGCAATGCAGAAAATTAATAAATGCACATTTTTTTTTTCCCCAATATGGCATTTATGAACTTTTTTGCGATCGGTAGAATACGCTTTAAATGGATTCTGCTAGCAGGTGTAAAGTGCAAGCACTTAGAAATCCCTAAGTATACCTGAAAAAAAGCCCTCACTCTCTTTTCTTCTATGGCCGAATAATTGTAAAGCGGCAAATTCCCAGCACTACAGGTTGCGACAGTGTTTGCTCTCCTTTCTCACACATTCCTATTGTCTAAAAAGGAGCCCTTCACAGTGATGGCCTATTTGGGGTGAAAGAAGGGAGCAGGAAGCCCCCCAGCGCCACAGCTTTTTCCATTCATAACAGCCCAGCACTCAGGCAGCATGAAAGCTGCAGCAGGTATAGGTGCCCACACTTTTTTTTGTTTCAATGTTTTTATTGAGATTTTACAGCAAAAAGAAAGTTTACAAACATTCAGATAGGATATATTACATTTCTTATTAATGTAATGAAAAGAGCATAGGTACAAGTTTAAATTTAAACAATGCAGTCATTGAAGAACAGTTGGAATAGGATAACAGAAAGAATAGAACGGGCATGAGAAGCGCTGTGACAGTCTGCTGGAGATGCCGGACATGCCTCCAGTCCATCCGAACATCCCTATTGGGAACAAACTGTGCACGGGTGGGGGGATATCTAGCCACCTCCCATTCTTCCATCCCCTCCGTCCTCCAGTTAGTAAATATATGTCAGAGGAACTATAAATGCATTTGTACCGGGATATTGAGTTGTAAACAAGAACAATTGAGGTTTGCGAGACGCAAAGCATCTCAATTAAAACATATTTAACACAGTAACGGCAAAAAATTGAGCATTTATAACCATTAAGTACATCTTATTCGTTTTTCGTTTACTCAGGTATGACTAAGGACAATAAAGGGGGAGCCTAGTCCCTACAGAGGTGAGGAAGAAGTATGGGAAGGGGCAAGGGAGTTGGTGAAGTTTCATTGGACAGGTATTATCATGATTATATCTAGAGAGTTGCATGAAATCTCCTCAGATGAAGGATGTGTATATGGAGTGCACAAGGGTACCTTTGTAAAAGCCAATCCAGAGAGAGATGGAGGGTACAGAGAAGAGAAAAGGGGAGGAAGTGGAGGTGTGTTGATTAGTAGCTTTCCCTTCTTAGACTTCCATGGCCTCCTCCCCTTTGTGTTTTTCTGCCCTCAGGTCAAATTCTATCGTGCGTTTAACAGTCTGTGGTATTCTGCCGAGTTTTGGTACAGGACCCCAGATAAACTTCACAAATACCACACCTTTTCTCCTCTGTTGGAGATGTAACATAGAACATGGCTCACTACTCCACATCTGGTGGGACTGCCAGCAGATACAACCCTTCTAGAGAGAAGTAAACCACCTCACTACCAAAATGACTTAGTCTCCAGATTACACCCCAGCACAATTCCTCCTCCACTACACATCTCTACCCCAGTCGGCCTATAAAAAAAATCCCTAACTCTCCATCTTATCAACGCAGCCAAAATGTGCATATCCCTACATTGGAAGGACAACACCCCCTAGTATTGCAGAATGGCTCCAACGCGCAAGAAGGATTGCTGAAATGGAGGACCTAGTTCACCAGGCCAGAGAGACTTCTACAAAATTCTGCAAAACCTGGGCGGGTTGGCTACATTTTAAAAACTCTGTGACCACACTTTATACCTTCTAGCTGCTTTCTTCTTCTCTTTTAAATTCAATCAGAAAATGTTGGCATGCCAACTTCTGCAACCACCATTAGGGTAATTACAGTGACAAAGGCCAGTTTTGCCCATGTAATTACCATTGGAAAAGGTCATAAGAATTTTACTGAGCTGCAGTGACAAAAATGTCCAAAAGGACAATGCAATTAAAAGTGACATCACAGCCATTCATCTAAATTATCACAAAGTGTTTGTGTGGATCCCAAGCATAACAGGACATGTAACGAGTAAATCCTCCCACACGCTAGTGCTGACAAGTACACGGCACATGCCTGCAAACACACCCGTTATGCGTGGAATGTTTTCCATACCAGAGCACATACACACACTTACACTGGAGATATAAAGCACAAATCCACAAACATTGCAGACTCTGAAAGGCTGCATTCCATCTCTGAGCTTGTGGGAGACAAAAAAAAAAACTACAAAATCCCATGTGTTCAACAACACAACTAAGCTAAAGCATATGTCCACTTCAAATAAAAAGCCTACCAATGTAAAGGTGAAAGTTCTTTATTTTTAAAGCTGATGTCTGGGTAGCTGACCCCATACCCCCTCTAATTGCTTATCCAACGGCCCCGTTAGGGACCTATGTCAAGGGTATTGGGCTTGTGTCCAAGGCATCAGTTTGATATGAGCTTATTTAGAATTCATTTACAGGTTTAGTTACCTTGCAGTTGATCTGTTTAAAGGTGATTTTGCAATTTTATATGTTTGTATGGGAATGCAAAACCCATTTAAAGCAAACAAAAGCCTGTCGACATAAGCCCTTACACTAAATCCACTGCCATGTGATGTGCCAGGTCTTAAGTCAGCTATTTTCTGGACTGCTGAATGGGGGGGGGGGGGGGGGAGTCATTCACTGTCCAGCAAATGATTTTAAGACACTAGACATCCCCTAACCACGCTCCTGACCATGTGTGCCATGCTAAATTAAAGCACAAAAATTTGAACTTTAGGTGGACCTTCACTCACAATTTTCACAGCCTTCATAAATCCTCCCCTTCTCCCTGCTTTTTTCACCACATTCGTTTTATATTCGCATTTACAAATAGCCAATGCAAATGATAAAAAGTTTAGTGCAACATAAGCAACTTTGATATTTATACAGGCTTCTATACCACAATTAACTGGTAGTCTGGAAAAGACTAATTTGTTTCCAAGTGTGACCATTGGAAACTCTAGCATCATGTAATGGGTGCTCCTAATACCTGTTCTACCACCTCAAAAATAACAAAGAACGAACACCAACATTAAGGGCCCATTCAGACTTGTATAGAGGTAATGTGGCAAATGTTACAACACATAACATGAAACCAACTGCAATGCATTGTGGTGCAATTCATTTTGAATGTCACCCAATGCACCAAGGTAGCTTACTGCAAAGAACTTGCAATGTAGCATACCGCAAAGCACATATAGGTTGCCTTAACATTGCAAAGTACCACACGTTCACCGCATGTGCAGTAATGCATCAGGACACATAATACTGGTCTAAATGGGCCCTAAAATCACATTTGCCTGTTTTCTTAGAAAAAAAACATAGTCGTGCATATTTTCTACTTGTGACATTGACAGCAAGTAATATGTGGCAAAAATACCTCAGGGTGTATGGTAGGTTTTCACCAGGGTCACCAGAACTAGTGTCCCATTGGAATTTTTCCTCTCTATGCTTGTTTTGGCAACAACCCAAAATGTGGGACTTTTTCACTTTCACTCCCGGTGATAATGGTAAACAGGACAAGTGGTGAAGGTGAATCTCCCTAAGGGGGGCACAGGAGGCATATTGTTATTAGACCACTAGGCCTCACGATGGCTGCCACTACATTATGTAGTCGGCAGATCTACTTTCTTTATTCACTGCTCTCCCTGTGCATTTTTTCACACTGTAGCCTCGATTATTTCAGCTGTTGTTTTCTCACAGCTTTGCAGCTGTTTAGCTACCAATGACACACTACAGGAGCAGACAAACTTTATCACCAGACCGGCTGCAGAATTCTGCCTAATCCTCAATTCAAATAATGCCAATAAGTACATGGAGAACAAGAGTAGCGGTTATCCATTATGGAGCAATAAAACTTTAAAGAAGGGACTTATATGTCTAACATAATTGTTCTTATTTTTGTAGTTTAGACAATAAGGCTAGGTTTACTCTTGTGGGTGGGGAAGGGGGTGAAAAATATGCAGTTGCGCTGCGGCCAGGGGTGTACAATTCATCAAACTATACCGTACAGACATCCATGCAGTGCTTTGAATAAGTATTCATACCCCTTGAAATTTTTCACATTTTGCATTGTTACAACCAAAAACGTAAATGCATTTTATTGGGTTTTTATGTGACAGACCAACACAAAGTGGCACATGCAGTGGATATAAACAGTCTATACTCCCCTGTTAAAATGTCAGGTTTCTGTGATGTAAAAAAAAAAAAAAAAAAAAAAAAAAAAAAAAAGGAAGGACAAAAGATAAATACATTTCAGAACTTTTTCGACATGTGACCTATAAACTGTACAACTCAGTCAAAAAACAAACAAATCTTTAATGTGGTTGCATAAGTGTGCACAAACTCTTATAAAAGGGGGATGTAGCAGTATTCAGAATAAGACCCCTTTCATACTGAGCTGCCCCGGGTGTTGGTGGTAAAACGCCATTTTTAGCGGTGCTTTACCCTCGTTTTTGCGGCGCCATTCGGCCGCTAGAGGGGCACTTTTAACTCCCGCTAGCGGCCAGAAAAGGGTTAAAACCAGCTGCAAAGCGCTGCTACAGCAGCGCTTTGCCAGCGCTGCCCATTGATTTCAATGGGCAGGGGCGCTTTAGGAGCCGTGAGTTTACCGCTCCTATTGCGCTCGAAAGAAGCTTCTGGCAGGACTTTTTCTGACACCCTGCCAGCGCACCGCTCCAATGTGAAAGCCCTCGGGCTTTCACACTGGAGTGAATGGAGCCGCTGTTTCAGGGTGCTTTGCAGGTGCTATTTTTAACGCTATAGTGCCTGCAAAGCACCTCAGTGTGAAAGGGGTATTAAGCAATCACACTCAAACTCATGTTAAATAGGAGTCAATACACACCTGCCATAATTTCAAGTTCCTCTGATTAACCCCATTTTCTTAGTTGCATCCTACAGCAAAAGCCATGGTCCACAGAGAGCTTCCAAAGCATCAGAGGGATCTCATTGTTAAAAGGCATCAGTCAGGAGAAGGGTACAAAAGAATTTCCAAGGCATTAGATATACCATGGAATACAGTGAAGACAGTCATCATCAAGTGGAGAAAATATGGCACAACAGTCACATTACCAAGAACTGGACATCCCTCCAAAATTGATGAAAAGATGAGAAGAAAACTGGTCAGGGAGGCTGCCAAGAGGCCTACAGCAACATTAAAAGGAGCTGCAGGAATATGTGGCAAGTACTGGCTGTGTGGTATGCGCAACAACAATCTCCCGTATTCATCATATGTCTGGGCTATGGGGTAGAGTGGCAAGACAGAAGAAAGCCTTTTCTTACAAAGAAAGACATCCAAGCCCGGCTATATATTGTAAAAACACATCTGATGTCTCCCAAAAGCATGTCGGAAAATGTGTTATGGTCTGATGAAACCAGGGTTGAACTTTTTTGGCCATAATTCCAAAAGATATGTTTGCCGAAAAAAACAACACTGACTATCACCAAAAGAGTGCCATACCCACAGTGAAGTATGGTAGTTGCAGCATCATGCTTCGGGGCTGTTGTTCTTCAGCTGGAACAGGGGCCTTTGTCAAGGTTAAGGGAATTATGAACAGTTCCAAATACTAGTCAATATTGGCACAAAACCTTCAGGCTTCTGCTAGAAAGCTGAACATGAAGAGGAACTTCACCAGGAGGAGATTAAAGTTTTGTAATGGCCCAGCCAGAGCCCAGACCTGAATCCGATTGAAAATCTGTGGGGTGATCTGAAGAGGGCTGTGCACAGGAGAGGCCCTCACAATTTGACAGATTTGGAGAGTTTTTGCAAAGATGAGTGGACAAATATTGCCAAGTCAAGATGTGCCATGCTGATAGACTCATATGTCAAGAAAGAGGGGAAAGGGGATTGGGACTTTGAATGAAGCACATGGATATAAAGAATTCAGTTTATTATACAAATTAACATACAAACGCTTAATCATGAGTAAGTGTATATCCAACATTGTTATTATAATTGTATTGGATATACACTTACTCATGATTATGCGTTTGTATGTTAATTTATAAAATAAACTTAATTATTTATACCTACGTGCTTCATTCAAAGTTCCAATCCCCTTTCCCCTCTTTTTTGACATATAAATAGGGATGGAGGCAATTGACCTTACCAGGTCACCGCCTCATATAAGGTCCCAACTGTTCTCCTTTTTCTTATAGCTGATAGACTCATACCCAAAAAGACTGAGTGCTGTAAAAACTCAAAAAGTGCTTCAACAAAGCATTAGTTTAAGGATGTGCAAACCTATGCAACCGTATTTTAGTTTTTTACTTCCCTCCACCTAAAAGATTTCAATTTATTGTTCAACTGAGTTGTACAGTTTATAGGTCACATTAAAGGCGGAAAAAGTTCTGAAATCATTTATCTTGGTCTAATTTTTTTTTACATCACATAAACCTGACATTTTAACAGGGGTGTGTAGACTCTTTATATCCACTGTAATTGTGAAGTGGAAATTTTTTACAAATAAATATGTGAAAAGTGTGGCGTGCATTTGTATTCAGCCCCCAAATCAATAATCTGAAGAACCACCTTTTGCTGCAATTACAGCTGTAAGGCCCTTTTCACACTGGGGCGGGAGGTGAGTCAGCGGTAAAGCGGCGCCATTATTAGAGTGCTTTACCGTCGTTTTAGCTGCGGTATTCGGCCGCTAGAGGGGCGGTTTTACCCCCCGCTAACGGCCGAGAAAGGGTTAAAAACCACCGCAAAGCACCTCCGCAGAGGCGCTTTGCTGGCGGTATAGCCGCGCTGCCCCATTCATTTCAATGCTGTGTCCTCCACGTGGCTTCTCGCAAACTGACTTCTTATGGCTCTCTTTTTGCCAGTCTTCCATAAAAGGCCAGATTTGTGGTGTGCACCACTAAAAGTTGTCCTGTGGACAGATTCTCCCACCTGAGCTGTGGATCTCTGCAGCTCCTCCAGTTACCATGGGCCTCTTGGCTGCTTCTCAGATTAAATGCTCTCCTTGCCCGGCCTGTCAATTTAGGTGGACGGTCGTGTCTTGGTAGGTTTGCAGTTGTGCAATACTCTTTCCATTTTTGGATGATGGATTGAACAGTGCTCCGTGAGATGTTCAAAACTTGGGATATTTTTTTTTTTTTTTATAACCTAACCCTGCTTATAACTTCTCCACAACTTTATCCCTGACCTGTCCAGTGTGTTCCTTGGCCTTCATGATGCTGTTCGTTTACCAAGATTCTCTAATAAACCTCTGAGGGCTTCATAGAACAGCTGTATTTATACTGAGATTAAACTACACACAAGTGGACTCTATTTACTAATTAGGTGACTTCTGAAGGCAATTGGTTCCACTAGATTTTAGTTGGGGTATCAGAGTAAAGGGGGCTAAATACAAATGCACGCCACACTTTCCAGATATTTGTAAAAGATTTTGAAGATCATTTAGCATTTTCCTTCCACTTGACAATTGTGTCCATTTTGTGGTGGCCTATCACATAGAATCCCAATAAAATATATTTATGTTTTGGTTTCTAACATGACAAAATGTGGAAATTTTCAAGGGGTGTGAATACTTTTTCAAGGCATTCCAGGTAACCCTCGTAAAGGGTGTATGCGTTGCTTTATGGTGGTACTATATAGAATGCAAAGAAGAAAAAAACATTACACAAAGTAGATTTTGAAGCAGGTTTCACTAAAGTCCCATATCAGAAAAAAAAGAAAGGTTACACCAAGGTCCTGAAAGCGTGGTGTGCTCTTTTTCAAGGCAACAAACAACTTGAAAGGTGACCTTGTCAACTTGAAAAAGAGGGCCACTGTGATCTTGCAATGTTAGTGTAACTTTTTTTGCTGACATGGGACTTCAGTAAATCTTGCTTCAAAATCGACTGGTTGCACTGGTTTTCTCATCATTGCTGGGGTGTACACATGCTGTAGCTGCGATGCAAAAATTATTCCTGCAGCTATGTTTGTTAGGCAGTACTGCCTGCTGAACATGACCCATTCAACCGAAGAGGCTGCACGCAGTTGCACACGGTCTTGCGCGGTGGTGTGGGTTTTTATGGGTTAAAACAGGCGGGGAGGAGGCAACATGAAGCCTCCTCACTGTCTGTCAAATGCTGCTGTGGACTGCTGTTCAGAGGGCACGGCTAGTGTAAACAAGCCATAAGAGAACAGCCAGCTGTTACTCTTGAGCAAAGGCTCGTACTTTCTCCAGGGTATTAAAACTAAGAATGTAATAGGGCCCGAAAATCCCCGTCCTTTTTACGTGCAGGTTTTAAATATTTGTATGCAGTCCTTTGTGCTCTGTGACTCTGCAGACACCGATATCCATTCCTGAATTATTCTTTTCTGCAGTTACCGATGCACTGGCACCTACTGCCAAACACATCAGGCTCTGTCAAAGTAGGGGCACACATTAAAGTATTTGCAAATGTTACAATTTGGCCACAAGTAGAACATTTTGTATTTTGGCTGAGCTCAGGGGACACTGGCGACAGAACGCTCTCTGGCTGGAAATCTTGTGTTAAAATAGAACTAAAAGGCAAAACTTTTTTTCATTTTGGAAGATTCTAACCTCTCAAGTTTTTTTATTCCATCTGTGGTCCATTAGGGAGATTTTGCTTCACTTCCTGTCCCACAGACAAAACAGGAAGTGAGAAGAAAGCCCTTTAAAGTGAAGGAATCCCTGGTTTTCACCGGGGTTGCCAGAACTACTCTCGCCATAGGAAGATTTCCTCTCTTTTGCTGTCCTGGTGACAACCCAAAAGTTGGGATTTTCTTTCACTTTCAGGCCTCATGCACACGAGACGCTGGTGCAAACTCTGCTGAACACAGGTTTTTAAAAGCTGAAACCGGCGTTTAGAAACTCCCGTTTTGCCAAGTTTGTATGCTGCGTTTAGCCGCGTTTGCGTCTAGAAGCGTCTGCAGAGCAGAGAATGACATTTTGCAACCCGACTTTGGGGCCCCATATCTCGGGGCCACTTGGTGCTAGGAACCCCAAATATGGTATGCAAACACAGTGGAACTAGCACTACAACATATCCAAATTTGGGGTTCACCGAGATATGGGGCCCCAAAGTCGGGTCGCAAAATCTCAAGCACTTCTGCAGCAGAGAATGGCATTTTATGGCCCGACTTTGGGGCCTCATATCTTGGGGCCACTGTGTGCTAGGAACCCCAAATTTGGATATACTATAGTGTTAGTCCAACTGTGTTAGCATGTTAGCACTTCAAATTTGGGGGTCCTAGCACCAAGTGGCCCCGAGATATGGGGCCCCAAAATCGGATTGCAAAATGTCAAGCACTTTTCTGCAGCAGAGAATGACATTTTGTGACCCGAATTTGGGGCCCCATATCTCAGGGCCACTTGGTGCTAGGAACCCCAAATATGGTATGCAAACACAGTAGAACTAGCACTACAACATATCCAAATTTGGGGTTCCCCGAGATATGGGGCCCCTAAAGTCGGGTCGCAAAATCTCAAGCACTTCTGCAGCAGAGAATGGCATTTTGTGGCCCGACTTTGGGGCCTCATATCTTGGGGCCACTGTGTGCTAGGAACCCCAAATTTGGATATGCTATAGTGTTAGTCCAACTGTGTTAGCATGTTAGCACTTCAAATTTGGGATTCCTAGCACCAAGTGGCCCTGAGATATGGGGCCCCAAAATCGGATTGCAAAATTTCAAGCACTTTTCTGCAGCAGAGAATGACATTTTGTGACCCGACTTTGGGGCCCCATATCTTGGGGCCACTTTGTGCTAGGAACCCCAATTTAGATATGTTGTAGAGCTAGTTCCACTGTGTTTGCATACCAAATTTGGGGTTCCTAGCACCAAGTGGCCCCGAGATATGGGGCCCCAAATTCGGGTTGTAAAAAACACTTATAAACGCAAACACGGCTAAACGCGGTACCGGCAAATACAAAAACAAACTAAAAACAAATACAGAAGCTGCATCCCCCTAACGGGGCACAGGCAGCAACAAAAAATGGGTATTCTAATCCCTCTCAACTCTATCCAAAACTTAAAAAAAAAAAAAAAAAAAAAGGTTTTGCCTTCAGCCATACTTTAAGGCAGGGGTAGGCAACCAGTAGCCCTCCAGCTGTTGTGGAACTAACAAGGCTGGCATTTACAATTACATCCAGAGGCATGATGGGACTTGTAGTTTTGCAACAGCTGGAGGGCCACAGGTTGCCTACTCCTGCTTTAAGGCATACGTTTCAAAGTAATCGTAAGAATAAACTAAAAACTGACTTGCTGCATGAAATAGCCTATCTACACTTTTAACTTTTTTGCTTTATAGGCAAGGCGAGCAAGGACTCATTTACCACTTGTGGTTGGGGGGGTTTAAAAACATCCGCCCCAACAATTCCCCCTTAGGGCAGCAGCCAGAGGTGTATACATGTTGCAGCAGGTATTAAACCCCCTGTCAAGTGAAGTGAATGAAGCCGCATTGCAACCACTCTGCAAATGCATGCAATGCATGTGCTTGCGGTGCAGTAGTGCAGCATTTAGAGGGAGACAACATATCGCTTCCTCACCCCCTGTCAAACGCCTCTAAGAATTGATCCAACTGATAATGTAAATGAGGTATTAGAACCCATCAGGTTTTTATTGCTGTCTATGTCATTGCTGGGGAGATTCCCCCTGCAACAGCAAATCATAGGAAGTCCAAACATCTGCAGCTGTCACCAAGATAGAAGGCGAGGGGGTACCTTTTCTGGTGACATTACTTAAGAAATTTCACCTTACTTCACTTTTCCACTCACTGTTTGTCGTGTCTCTGGGACAAGAATTGTGGGGGTAACTCCCCAATGGGACACAGACAGGAAAAAAAAACAAAAAAACCCATGACAGTCATTTTCTGCTCTCACATCTCTGCATGTACATCCGTGCATTGTTTGGAGTCAGAGCCATGCAATGGTCCTGCATTGATGTACATGCAGGGATGTGCATGAAGATCAGTGAAGATCCGTGCAGCCGTCAGCCTGTCATTGATTTTAACAGGCTCGCTGCATGGACCACCCGGTCCTCCCTGGCGGATAAACATGGCCCAATGCACAGGTGTATGAATCTGTAGGTCCATGTGAACAAGCCCCAAACTTGCAGTAGAAGCTGCAGAACATCACTGGATCGGTAAATCTGGGGAAGACAGCATCAGAGAGGAGGTGAGTATGGCAGCAGGAGGAGAATTATTATTGTACTGATTTATACAGTGTCAACAGAGACACTACAATCCAATACAGGAGGATTCAGAGGGCTCTGTTCATAGGAGCTTACAATTTAAAGTGAAAGGCAAGTGATACAATCGTCATTAACTGAAAGGAATGAGCTGATGGAGAAAGTAAAAGTACATTGCTTTCAGATACAGGAGGGACAAGCTTAAAGTGAATATGTATAATGATGAATATAAAACCACAGTTTATGTTGCCCCCACAGGTATCTGTTAAGTCATCTTAAAATGTTACTACAGCCACAACAGTAAAATCAGTCTGTAGATGCAGTAAAGCATGCTTGTTATTCTCACTGTGGAAACTAAGGGGTTAATCCTGTTCATTGTGCAAAAAGGCTTTCTAATCCTCCCCTTCTCCCACGTACCCAATCCATTTGCTGATAGTATAGAGCCCTAGGAGGCATTCTGCACATGCTCAGTTTGGTATATATTGCTAGAGTTTTTTTGGGGGGAGGGTGCATGTGATCAGCACTGTCCAGACAGAGGGTCAGGGGTGATGCAGCCTCATAGGACAGTCAGAGGAGAATGAAAACTCCTCCTACAAGCTATAACCAGTGCTCGGCCGTACACTGATAGAAGTCAAAAGATTGCTGATGAGAAAATGTATTTAGCAGTTTATATTTACTAAAATAATTGCATTTCCATGTTCTGTGTACTGTGGGGAGACCAGATATAGTGAATGCAGGTTCTGGGTTTAGTAACAATTTAATGGTTACCGTATTTATTGGCGTATAACACGCACTTTTTTCTCCTTAAAATCAGGGGAAAATTGTGGGTGCGTGTTATACGTCGATCCCCGCCGTTTGTGAGCGGAGTGAGCGCCGGTCGCCGATATACATACACAGCCGAGTGTACTCGGCTAGTTCGGCTCACAGTCACGCCCAGTCCCGCCCTATGATGGACATAACACAGGAACTGGGTGTGACTGAACGGAGCGTGCCGAACCTAGCCGAGTACACTCGGCTATGTATGTATATGGGCGGTGCTCGGCTCCACTCACAGTCACACCCAGTCCCGCCATTGGACCTGTGTTATGTCCATCATAGGGCGGGACTACGAGAGGAGCCGAGATACACAGGACCGGCTCTGTGTATCTCGGCGGCGCCATTTTCAAACTGCAGTGACACTGACAAGTCACTGCAGTTTAACTGGGCAAGGCTGCAAGTGTCACTGACAAGGCTGCATGAAGATGGACACTGACAAGGCTGCATGAAGATGGACACTGACAAGGCTGCAAGGCTGCAGATGGACACTGATAAGGCTGCAGATGGACACTGATAAGGCTGCAGATGGACACTGATAAGGCTGCAGATGGACACTGATAAGGCTGCAGATGGACACTGATAAGGCTGCAGATGGACACTGATAAGGCTGCAGATGGACACTGATAAGGCTGCAGATGGACACTGATAAGGCTGCAGATGGACACTGATAAGGCTGCAGATGGACACTGATAAGGCTGCAGATGGACACTGATAAGGCTGCAAGGCTGCAAGGCTGCAGATGGACACCGATAAGGCTGCAAGGCTGCAGATGGACACCGATAAGGCTGCAAGGCTGCAGATGGACACTGATAAGGCTGCAGATGGACACTGATAAGGCTGCAAATGACACTGGCAATGACACTGGCAAGGCTGCAAATGACACTGGCAAGGCTGCAAATGACACTGGCAAGGCTGCAAATGACACTGGCAAGGCTGCAAATGACACTGGCAAGGCTGAAAACGACACTGACAAGGCTGAAAACGACAATGGACAAGCATGCAGATGGACACTGATAAGGCTGCATTGATGGGCATTTAAATGTAAGTTTTTTTTCCTTAAAATTCCCGCCTAAACTTGGGGTGCGTGTTATATGCCGGCGCGTGTTATACGCCAATAAATACGGTACTTTGATTTGCATCAATACATACAGTAAATATACAGAATGCAATATTGCAATAAAACGCACAACAGTTGTAAAGGCGTGCAAAAAAGTTTTCTCCCAGAGAAGTGCCCTCTGCTTTTCACACAGGACAGCCTGGTGGTTGAAAAGCAGTGAATTAGGCCAGCACATGATGAGTACAAAGCGGCTCTCTCAAACAATAGCACCACAGTATTGTACTTTGTGCTGCACACTGCTCCAAATCCGCACAGTACAGGGAATGGATTCACAGACTGCATGGCAAAGCAGCTTTTGCCTGCACAATACCAGACATAGTGCTCTGCACAGCTGTTTTGCTCTGCAACCATGCAGAAAATGTTAATCCGGCCAAGATAAGACACTCAGATAATGACAATAGGAAGTATGTATAACCTTTGCAAGCACAGTGTTACATGAGCGTTCATACAAAATATAAAACAAACCTTGCACAACTGACAGTAACTCCAATAGCCATACTAGATGGATATCATGTGGGAGATAAATCAGCTGATTTCTAATGGAGAAGCATTGAGCAATGAAAACATTGTGCTACTGGGACCCGCTGAGATTCTGTTCCTATTTCGTCTGAATTCGATTTGAGCATGCAGGATGAAATACAATCTCTCTTTACTCCACAGAGAAGGGAACATTAAAAGAAGATTTTTTTCTGCACTTTATATACACAGAAATTTATTTACTGGTGCTGCATATTTTTGTATTTAGAAAAACAAAAAAAAAAAAACTTGTATAAAAAAAAAAAATGTATCACTTCTGACGTTGCACAAATTAAGTATTACATAGGATATTCAAGAAACTTTACTGTCCAATGCAAATTTGGTCCCTGGTACGAATTACAATCAGGACACTGTCTGTATGGAATTTGCATGTTCTTCCTAAATTTGTGTAGGTTTCCTCCAGGTACCCTAAAGACATGCTGGTAGGTTAATTGACTCCTTTCAATCCAAGATATGGACCTTAGATTGCAAGCTCCTTGGAGGGCACTACCTCTTTCTATTAAACTTTTTTCCCCGTTTGCTACAACTAAACCTACATAGTATTGCTGAGCAGACACGAAACAGAAAAGAAGTCTGGGATCCACTGTGCACAAACACTTATGTTCTGCTCCTGCATGAGCTGTGCTGCCAATCAGCAAAGCCAAAAGTATTCACCTGTGGTGGTTTGGGGCACCTATGTACAACACTCTCTTTGGCATGAAAAGTACAATGTGATAAATAGTTGTACTATGGCTTTGCTCAAGTTGCTAAAATTGGGTGTCTCCCAACCACCAGCTCGTTCAGAATGCAGTGGTCACCTTGCCAGGCTTTATTTTGCACCAGGCATAATGCTGCAGAAGATCAGGCCTCCCCTGGACATTGATTTCAAATGCTCCCCCACCAGGATAGAGTCCATGGTGCAACCAGAATGGCCACCAAATAACTCAGGAACTAGACACCCTTTTGCACACACCTGCCATGTGAACACTGCTTAAGGTGGACTCTTCCATCATAATAATACTCCCTTCCACTTCCTTTCAGGTAATCATTGATACATTTTTTTTTTTTTTTTTTAATACCCTTGTCATTTTTGCCCAGTCCCGCCATTCTCACTTATATACGCAAAAATTACGTATCCCCCTACTCACTGCAGCCTCCTGGGACACTGATGTCATGCATCTCAGGAGGCTTCGGGACAATCTATACCACACAGTGCATGTACCATGGCACATTATCAAGGGGCCAGCAGCAAGGACCAGGAAGAGACAGCCAGCCCCTCGATGTAAAAAAAAAAAAAAGAATTGTGACAAAGGACCTGGCATGGAGTGGCAGGATTACACCAGTCAAAGCTGGATTTGCTGGGCATTAAATTTTTATTTTTTTTTTTGAGGACTACCCAGCAGATGTGGTAAGAGGGGAAAGAAAAGAACATTGAACAGGGATGAATGAAGTTTCACTTTGATATTCTGCCTTGTGGCAGTTTGTTGACTACAAATATGCACATTAGTAGAGATGGTATTAAAACTCGTTCCTTTTAAGGCTTGCACATTTTGCAAAATTTGTTATTTTTTTTTCCGCACAATACCGAAACCTATATTTGCAAAAGAAATCTCACTTGCGTAACCCCAGCATGTTGTTCCAGAGACCTGTGGATGATCACAAGCGTGCAGCGGCTTCTCCCAGTCGCACAGCTCATCTAGTTCGTGTTCTGGTCTCTTTGTGACCTAAAAGCAGCAACTGTCAGGGCCGCTCCTAGCTCATCCCCTCTCCCCAGACACGTTTTACCAGATTATAGAGAGACGGGAAAATTGACTAGAGCAGAATTTTCCTGGAACGGGCAGCTGCAAAACTACCAGCCAAGAATCCCTGCAAGTACAGAGAAACACATGCTCCCCTATCCACCCGCACTCCGCTCATTTCCATGGAAGTCTACACTTAATTAGATGGATTTCCAAGGAAATGCGCGCAAACTCAATTCCAAAAACCAGAGCATAACAAAGCAGCAAGGTACGGGAGCCTGACCCACCAACACCCTAGAAAAAGAGAACCCTCATTGTGGTACACTGTGCATTACATGGTTCAAAACTGTATTTACAAAAGGGAAATAGAGTGATTTACCAACACGCCACTTTACTTTCATAACAGGAAGCGTGCTGCTGAATATTACAGGAAATTGCAGAGTCAGAAGATAGTGAGTGTAAGTGTACAAATGTCCAACTCCTCCACTGTCGCTACTAAAATGACTAGATTAGCATTTCCCATGTAAGCCAATACTCTAAACAAGATGAAAGTTACCGCATTAAAAAAAAAAAAAAAAAAGCGGCGACAGAACACAAAAACATGCACAGACACATATAAATGTGTATACAGTTGCAGACCTACAGGGGTTGCAAAGGGTGCTGCTGAACCAGGACTGCACGCTCGCTGAACGTCAGCTACAACACTGCCATTCAGTAAAGGCTACAGGCCTCTCAACACTAGGGGACATTTATAAAAATAGAGCACGCTATGAACGATTCCCTTTAGCCGCATAACTAAAAATAACACAACGCTGGCAGTTATTAACCTCACAGAATATCAGAAATTAGTAAACTGTGTTATGCAAAACATGCCTTTAAAAAAAAAAAAAAGTTAAAATAAACTTACTACAAAAAACAAAAAAAAAAAAAAAGTCAACGTGCATTAGCTTTTTAAATAGAGCTTCCCATAAGCCCTGCCTTCAGCCCATGCACTTGAACAAACGCAAAGGGTTCAAAAAGTCAAACAGGAAGTCAGAGGTTGCAATTACTTTAATGCAGTACGCAGCCTGTAGAAGTGTAATATGCCTTGGCATTTTATCACCCACAAATAAATAATACGAAAAAAATATAATATAATATATATATATATATATATATATATATATATATATATATATATATATATATATATATATATATATATTTGAGTTTCACTGCTGCCTCGAAAACCATGCCATGATTGACGCAAAGTCACAATGGGTGAGATTTACTAAAACTGGTACAGCTGTGCATAGTAACCAATCAGCTTCTAGGTTTCAGCCCGGTTCACACCAAATGCAGCTTTGAAATAGCACCACTTCAGTGCAATTTCAAAGCTGCCAGTCAGTGCAATTTCGAGTGCGGCTTGCTGACATCTGTGCGACTTCATGCACAGATGTCAATGCAAGTCGCACAAAAAAATTGCCAAAAATTGTGCAGGAACCTTTTCAAGATCGGTGCAAGACGGAGTTGCACCGATAGGAACAGTCCAGAAATAGGGTGCGACTTGTCGTGCGACTTTGATCTGTCAAATTGCATGAAAAGTCATCCAATTTATTCTCAAAGCCTAAGTTAGAAGCAGATTGGTTATTGAGTACAGCTGCACCAGATTCTGTGTGCACCAGTTTTAGTAAATCTCCCCCAATGCGTATGTTCATCGCGTGTTGTAGGGTCCTCACCATGACTGTTGTACGATAGGGGCATAGAACTGTAATTCGGTTAGGAATTGATACTGCTAGTCGTCTGTAAAAAGCCGTCAAATTTAATTTGAAAATGCAAAACGGAGGAGGACAAAGAATTGATTTTTTTTTTCCAAATGAACTAGATTGAATTTCACAAGCAGCTTTACAACCGCAGTTAATAGCAGGCTCCTATGGAACGCTGCAAGGCAGTATATAGGTCAACCAACAAAAGAGCAATGTAATCTTTAAACCTGTCTTAGCAAGAAGAACTAAAGTACACTGGATAGCAGTAAAACATGACACCACCCTTGTGGTACACAGCCCAGCGGTTAGGACTGTACAACCAGCCCCAGCACTCCCTAATTTATGGCGAGGCGTGCAAGGACCCCTCGTGCTGGGAAGGGCAGCAGGAGGGAGCACAAAGTCAATGCTACCAATCCAGCAGACAGAACCCACTGCAAGGTACAGTATGGGGACATAGAGACTGGAAACCACAAGACAAAAGCTCCTTTATGACCCACTTATTGCCGTCACCACCAGGACAGAACTACGGTCATATCAGCACCTAATTAGAAAGGAAGCTCTGCAGTTTTTTTGGCAGTTGCATAAATTGAAAGTTAAAGGCTAGCTGTTTAAGAAGTGTTGCGTCAACCTAAACCGAGACTAAAAATACAATAACATCTTATTTTTATGGGGGTCTCATGCACGCTGTTTTTGGAACGATCTCAGGAGCCATAAAGTATACAGTGTGCAGCCAATGAAAAGTTGTATTGTATGCAGAACTCACCAAGTTCCAGCAAACAGAGCCACCGCTGAGCTGAGCATATCCACAAAATGAGGAAGTGACAACAAGCCAAGGAGGTGCAGAAACTGGACTACCCCGGACTCCCCTTCCAGACTCAGTCCAGGAACACGGAGTCCGCCCCAGATCCCAGGAACAAGCGGCTCCAGCTACAAGGCGACTGTGTCCTCCCGAGTCTTGCTATGCGAAGGCAGAAGCTGGGTGCAGAGTGGAATGACTGCATGGCTCTGACTCATCAGCTGAGCTCACTGCTTGCAGCAACAACAAAACACACACAAAATCCCCAGCAGTGAGAGTGCGAGAGGGAGGGAGCCACTGAGCTGTACAATTACACAACATGCTGGGAACCCTCCCTCTCTCCACTCTAAGGAGATTACAGAGCCACCATGCAAACATCCCTTCACTGCGCGTCCTGTCATCACTTTGTATCCACAATTCCTGCTCTATACCTCCTGCATCGCCCTTCAAGGCCTCATTCACACTGGCACCCCCACTCTTACCCAATCTAAACCCACAAGTAGCTCTTCGGGAGAAAAACAACTTTTTTTTGTATCCCAGATCACTTTCTCTGTTTAGAGGTCTCTGCTTTAACCCTTCTAATGCCACTGGAGTGGTGTACATTCCACAAGATTACTGTCAGTTTTGTAATGAAAACAATCCAGTGGAAATCATGCTTCCAGGCTCCTCTTTGCCACCTAAGGGCCCAGGACCTGCATGCCAAGTGCCACCGGGTGGGGGGAGTCCAGCAAACATCTATCTGCTGATCTCCCATAGCTAGAATTAACCAGGAGACAACATGTAAAACATCACTTCCATTTCTGATGACTCTTTCCCTGGCGGTCAGGGAGGAAGCAACTAGAGTGCGATTTGCGCTCCATTAGCTTCAATGGAAGCCAAGTGAGACATCAGGGGTTTAAAATACCCCTGATGTCTTATTAAAGAGAACCGATCTTAAAGGGGTTGTAAAGGTTCGTGTTTTTTCACCTTAAAGGGGTTGTAAAGGTAAAAATTTTTTCACCTTAATGCATTCTATGCATTAAGGTGAAAAAACTTTTGACAGTACCGCCGCCCCCAGGCCCCCCATTTTACTTACCTGACGCCTCGAATCTTCGCTCCTCGTCCTCGTCAGCTTCATTGCAGCTCAGCCTGGTCGCTGATTGGCTGCAGTGGATGGATTGAAAGCAGTGCAGCCATTGGCTCGCGCTGCTGTCAATCACATCCGATGACGCGGCGCGCCGGGGGGCGGGGCCGAGTGATACAGCGAGCGGCTATAGCCGCCGGCTGTATCACGGGAGCGCGCCCGCAAGCACTCACCACCGTGCGAGGGAGCTCGCATGAAGGTGGTAAATGCTTGCGGGGAGGAGCTGAAACAGCCGCCGAGGGACCCCAGAAGACCAGGTTCGGGGCCACTCTGTGCAGAACGAGCTGCACAGTGAAGGTAAGTATAACATGTTTGTTATTTAAAAAAAAAAAAAAAATAATAACTTTACAACCCCTTTAATGCATCCTATGCATTAAGGTGAAAAAACACCTGTCAGTGACCGGCCCCCCAGCCCCCCGTTTTACTTACCTGAACCCTCAAACTTGTCCCACGGGGACGTGCCATCTCTCTGCTAGGGGCTTCTCGGCTGTTGATTGGATAGATTGATAGCAGCGCAGCCATTGGCTCCCACTGCTGTCAATCAAATCCAATGACGCGGCCGTCGGGGGGTGTGGGGGGGGTGTGTCAAGTCCTGCATTTGACGTGATTCTACCTCTGCAGTGTTCCAGTAAAGTTTAGCCCCGCCCACAACCTCCTGGGACACATCACATGTCCGAGGAGGCTGAGGGACCATTCAGAAATCACTGCACATCCCGTGATGTGCAGGAGAGAGCTGGCTGTGAAACAGCAGGAAGTCACTGCTGGCTTCTCACAGTTAAAGGGGTTGTAAACACTCGCTGTTTTTTTTTTTTTTAATGCAGCAGCACCCCCGAGCCCCCCTTATACTTACCCGAGCCCGAAATTTGTGCGACGGGAACGAACAAACCAGCTCTGGCCGCTGTCTCGTCTCCTGATTGGCTAGACTGATAGCAGCGCAGCCATTGGTTCCCGTTGCTGTCAATCAAATCCAATAATCCGGGGGGCGGGGCCAAGTCATACATTCGACGGCTATGGACTCCGAATGATGAACTCGGGATCGTGTCCGCAAAGTAACCCCCTTGGGAGAGCGCTTCTTCTAGGGGGTTATCTGATGCGGGGAGGAGCCGCGAGAGCCGCCAGGGGGACCCTAGAAGACGAGGTTCGGGGCCACTCTGTGTAAAACGAGCTGCACAGTGGAGGTAAGTACGATATGTTATTTTTTATTTTTTTAAAAAGAACCTTTAGTGTCACTTTAAAGTGTTACTAAACCCAGGACCCTGCATTCACTATATCTGGTCTCCCACAGTACACAAAACATGGAAATGTAATTATTTTAGTAAATATAAACTGCTAAATACCTTTTCTCATCAGCAGTATATAGCAGTCTTGTAATTTCTATCAGTGTGCAGCCGAGCACCGGTAAAGGTTGCAGGAGGAGTTTTCATTCTCTGTCTTATGGGACTGCACAACCCCTGACCCTCTGTCTGGGCAGCACTGATTGGCCCTGTGCTGATCACACACCCTCCCAAAAAACAAAAAAAAACAAACAAAAAAAAAAATCGTTAGCAATACACACCAAACTGAGCATGTGCAGAGTGCCCCCAAGGCTCTGTACTATCAGGAGATGGATTGGGAACTGTGGAAGAAGGAGAGGATCAGAGAAGTCAGGATCAAACAGCTTTTTTTTTTTTTTTTTTTTACACAAAGCAGAAGATTAACCCCTTAGGTCCCACAGTATGTATAACAAGCATGCTTTACTGCATATATAGACTAATTATATTGTTGTGGGTTTAGTAACACTTTAAAAATAAATCACATAGGGGACTTTTTCCCGCTATGCGATATAAATAAAGTTTTTTTTTTTTTTTTTTTTTTTTTTTTTAACTAAAAAAGTAATACAATAGTTATACAGAAGCACAAAAGAATTTTGAACCCTCTCCGTCCCTACGTGCACACACACACGTGAATGTAAATGCAAACCTCAGGGGCGCCTACATACAAAAAAAGTTTATTGTGATACACCTTACATATTGCCATGCAAGCTGAAGTGACAGCAATAATTCTAGAGACAATATTCATGGTGAGCTCTAAACCGAATATCTGTAGGGGCTTTTAAAGCATCACCTATGTAAACTATACTATAGGGCATCAAAGTTTGATGTCATTCTACAGGCATGCACAAATTTAAAGCCTGACATGTTGGGTATCTATTTACTCAGTGCAACCTAATCTTTTCGATTGTATCACATCTGCGGTATGCAGGTGTTCAGGAACTGATACTGCTGCCTCCAGAATTGGGGATTTTGCATTGCAATATATGAAGTCGTTATGGCACAGTTTCATTGATGTCAAAGGGTGCTTTTTGCAAAACGAAACTGCCTGCCAAAAGTGGCATGCAGAATAAAATTTGTCCCCACCAAGAGCCAACACAGCCACAGCAAGGTGTACAAACCTGACAGGCCAACTTTTCTTTTTTTTTTTTTGTAGTTGGATATTTGAGGGGTGATAAAAACATGGATCAGCCACCTGAATGAACTCAGCCTTACTAAAACTTAAAGCCAGGGATATTTATTGATTTAGGAAACAGACGGCAAGAAAACTTGCAGAGGTGCTAACCCTATGAACCGGACAAAAAAAAAAAAAAAATATTAGTTGGAGTTGAGCTTTAAAGTGGTTGTAATTTTTTTTTTTTTTTTTACGGCAAGCGGCTTGCTATGGGGGCAATCAGAAGGCTGGAGGAGCTAGAAGCACCAGAGAGGGACCCCAGAAGAGGAGGATTGCAGCTGCTCTGTGCAAAACCATTGCACAGAGCAGGTAAGCATGACAAGTTTGTTAATTAAAAAAAAAATTAAAACCTTTCAAACTCCTTTAAAGAGGTGGTCTATTTTCTGCCAAAAAGTCCCTTAACCATGACCACTTCTTGTAATTAAAAAGGACTATCTAAAGGCAAACATTTTTTTTTCATTTTGGGTATGGTGGGGGGGCTTAGAATCGGTATTGTTTTCTTCTCTTTTTGGAGCTGGGTAGGGTTATCTCACACTACTAACCTGTCTAGAACACGTGCCGAGCCTTGCCAAGAAACCATACTGCTCGTCACCACCACCAGTGTAAGCACTTCCCATATTCCTTTAAAGCAAACACTCCGAACCATGAACCCTTTGTTTGTTTGCATGTATATAACTATCCAATGCTCAAACATCCACAGTCCAGAACACAAACCTGCTGCTCAAACTTTAGACTGTGAACACTGGGTGATCCTCCCTTTTAGCAGTGATCACATGAACACATTTGTAGGCCTTTGGTCATCTGACCAGCCATGGTGGGATCCCAGAGCAGAAGTTGTTACACCTAAGAAGAGTATTTCAGGACTGTCAGCATTTATGACTTTTAGGGAGCCATATCTGAAAAGTTAGACCTAATAGCAAACGTTAATGGCTCTGGAACAATTTTAATTTGGTTTTCAACTTTAAAGAGAAACTTTGGTCTTTTTAAAAATAAAGAAGTAAAAGTCACCAGCTACAAATACTCTGATGATTTTTAAAATAAACATTTACCAGCCTAGGGATCCACCCGGGCTGGTTCTTTCCTGGTCTTTGTGTTTCCGGCGCTGCCATCTTAAAGTGATTGCAAGGGTTCATTTTTATTTAAAAAAAACAAACATAATCATACTTACCTCCACTGTGCAGCTCGTTTTACACAGAGTGACCCCGAACTTCGTCTTCTGGGGTCCCCCTGGCGGCTCCTCCACGCATCAGATAACCCCCTAGAAGAAGCGCTCTCCCAAGGGGGTTACTTTGCGGATGCGATCCCGAGTTCATCATTCGGAGTCCATAGCCATCGAATGTATGACTTGGCCCCGCCCCCCGGATTATTGGATTTGATTGACAGCAACGGGAGCCAATGGCTGCGCTGCTATCAATCTAGCCAATCAGGAGACGAGACAGCGGCCAGAGCTGGTTTGTTCGTTCCCGTCGCACAAATTTCAGGCTCGGGTAAGTATAAGGGGGGCTCGGGGGCGCTGCTGCATTAAAAAAAAAAAACAGCGAGTGTTTACAACCCCTTTAACTGTGAGAAGCCAGCAGTGACTTCCTGCTGTTTCACAGCCAGCTCTCTCCTGCACATCACGGGATGTGCGGTGATTTCTGAATGGTCCCTCAGCCTCCTCGGACATGTGATGTGTCCCAGGAGGTTGTGGGCGGGGCTGAACTTTACTGGAAAACTGCAGAGGTAGAATCAGGTACCTGTCAGAAATCATACCCACAAAGTTTCCAATACAAGTGGGGAAAGAGGAGGATCAGCAGAACTTTTTCTTTAAGGTGTCACTAAACCCACATCATAAGAAAAAAAACAAAAAAAAACACACCATCAATAAATGCGATATTACATGCTGTTCACTCAGTCACTATTATATTCGTTTTCTATATTCTGCAAAAAAACTGGTGATCCTGCTGTTCTCCAACTCCACCTTCTGTCCAAGTCCTCAATTCAGCTAGGGATTTTGCAGAGCAGTGTTGCCAACTCTGCACATGCTCAGTTTTCAGCGAGTTTCTATGCTGAACATTTTTTTCCTATGACATCTGAGCAGCCAATATGACTATAGAGTCACACATGTGGGTGTATACAGTGGTAAATGACAGCCCACTCCCTCCCTACTCCTCCATGCCCACTAACCAGCTTAATAAAATGGGTGCAGGATATTTAGACTGATGGAGGCTTCATCTCCCCCTTATTCAAAGACAGGCCGGAGGGGCTTGACACAGCCTGTGACTGACAGAAATCCGCCCACACCAGGTTATTGACAAGAAATAATAGAGATTTGATTTCAAATATATATTTGTATGACAATAAAAACTGTTTATTGAATTATTTTAATCTGTATTAAAGCCAAAGCCTTTTTTTTTTTTTAAACATGTGACCAGAGGACTAGAAGCTCCTCCCGCTTAGGTTTCCCTGCAGACAGGCTGGGAAAGAGCTGGGTCATGTGACAGCTGTATATCGATTAGGAAAAAGGTACTTAGGAGTTTTTTTTTTTCTCCATTTCAATACCGGGCACTTCCCCCCTTCCTGCCCAAGCCAATTTTCAGCTTTCATCGGTGTCGCTGTTCAAATGACAATTGCGCGGTCATGCTACACTGTACTAAAAAACATAAGATTTATCATTGTCTTCCCACAAATAGAGCTTTCTTTTGGTGGTATTTGACCACCTCTGCAGTTTTTATTTTTTGCTAAACAAATAAAAAAAACCCTGAAAATTAAAAAAATAATAATTTCTTAATTTCTGTTGTAAATAAGTAAGTTTTCTCCTTCACTGATGGGCACTGATGAGGCTGCACTGCTGGGCACTGATAAGGTGGCAATGATGAGCATGGATAAGGTGGCACTGATGATGGGCACTGATAGGTGGCACTGATATGCAGCACAGATGGGCACTAATAGGCGGTACAGACGGGCACAGCTGGGCATGGATGGGCACTGATTGGCATCACTGATTAGGAGGCACTGGCAGGTATTGCTGGTGGGCACTGATGGCATCATGTGTGGGCACTCATTGGCATCATGTGTGAGCACACATTGCCACCCATGGCCACCAGGGATGCCATCCCTGGTGGTCATCAGTGGTGGCCATCCCTGGTGGTCCTGGGTGTTCCTCTGACAGGGGGGGGGTCTGCGCTGATTGTCAGCGCAGACCACCACCGTCAGAGGAGCAGCCGATCGGCTCTCCTTTACTCGCATCTGTCAGACGCGAGTGAGGAAAAGCCGATAACCATCTCTTCCTGTTTACATCGTGATCAGCCGTGACTGGACACGGCCGATCACGTGGTAAAGAGCCTCCGTCAGAGACTCTTTACCTAGATCGGAATTGCGGTGTGTCAGACTGACACGCCGCAAAACGCGCGCCCCTGGGGGCACGCAGGGGCTTGTTATCCTGATGTCTGGTCAGGATAACACAATCACTTTGCCGACGTCATTTTGCTATATGGCAGGCGGCAAGTGGTTAATTAAAATAATTACAGTGCCATCATCCATATACAGAAAGAGAAGGAACAATGTAAATGAAACAGTGTGTGTTTAGTATCACTTTAAAGCAGAGCTCCACCCAAAAGGGGAATCTCCACTTGTCTGCCTCCTTTCCCCCTCCGCTGCCACATCTGGCACCTTTTGGGGGACAGGGGCGAGCAGGGGTACCTGGCTTTGACAGGTACCCACTCTCACTTCTGGCTGAGTTCACCACGGCAAACTCAGCCGGCAGTTTGGCCGCCCTCTTTCCCCTGCAGCCAGTCCAATCAGTGACCGCAGCCGGTTTCCCTTAGTGAAGATGACAGCGACAGAACACAATAGCTGATTGAAAAATTGGCTCGGGTGAAGACACCGCTGGATTCCTGAACAGATAAGGGTTCTAATATTAAAAGTCAGCAGCTACAGTATTTAAATTTTTTCTGCAGGAGCCTGGAGCTCTCCTTTCAGTTTATTTCCTTTTTAATCAGATTTTTCAGAGTATTTTTTTCTGTGTGTATAAAGTCTTTAAGTTTAAAAAACAAACACGGCGTAGACCCACAAAACAGAATTCACAGAGCACTATGGGTTTTGTAAAGGGAGAGTACAGCAGAACCTGTTTGCCTACAGGCTCTCTCTCTTTTTAACACTTTAGATGGCCCCTACTGAACCAGGAAGGCAGGGAGGCAAATAGATTATTTATTCCTGTTTCTTATACACTTCTGTCAATTTCAGCTCAAGCCATTTAGCTGTGTAAACAAGTGATGGCAGTTAGGAATAGGTTAACATGAAATAAAGCTTGGGACTCCACCTGCTAGCCGTAAATGTAAGTATAATATTAAAAAAAAAAAATACTTTGTCAAGTCCTGAACAAAAATAATGTTCAAAAACACCATACATTTTTCTCAAATAACACGCATTTCCAGTAGTTTTGGTGTACAATACAAATAACACTTGAATACGGACTTAGGTGTCTGTAAAGCAAAGCGGAATGTTCTCGGTTCATATTTTCTAAATGGAAACAGGTCAAGGCAATAATTCAATTACCAAGGATTCATTGTGAGATCTCTGTGTGAGGCCTAAACATAAATTCACTTTGCATACACTGAATGTTACTAGGCAGTCACATAACTAACATGCAAACAGATTTGTGTGTTCCAGATTTAGTGAGCAAAGTATGACTAATGTAGCACTCATTGTACATTTAGAGTGACAGTTACAGGATCGCTTCCCCTGTATGACAGCTCATTTCTGTAAGCCACTCGGTTTCATGGACAGTGTGAACAGTTCTGCTACCAGTGTATGCCTCTTCTAATAACAGGTCATCGCTACAGAAAAATGGTTCCACTATGCAAAACAGTCAATGGTGGATTTAACATCTGCACAATTCTATAACCACTCTGTATACACAGCTGCCAACATTTAAAATAATTTTCCAGGGACACCTTTTTTTTATTGCTGTGCGTCCAGCAAGCCATTGTGGGCACAGAATTACTTTAATTAGGGGTGGGGCACTTATTTAAAATGGGCATGGTACTACAAGAGGCATATTGTTAACCTATTTAATTTTAAAACCTAGGAAGATGTACCACAATAAAGGACAGAAACACAGCCAAAAGGTGTTGTTCATTAGTAAAATAATGTATTAATAAGGCTAGCTACATTATTTAATCTGCACAGTCCACTTAATGTGAAGCAACCCTACAGCCCTTGCAGAGAATAAAGTAATTTTGGGGGGGGGGTCAGTGGTGTTCAGTGATGAGGTCAGGGGAGCAGCAGTAGGATGGACGGGGTAGTGGTTCTTAAAGGGGAGCATGGTGGGGAGCAGTGGTTCTCAGTGGGGAAGAGGTGGGCAATGGGGACCAAGGGGCAATTGGCACTCACTGCGATGGACAGGGGGACATGGGGGGCAGTGCTGTTCAGTAAAGGGGGACAATGGGGCAGTGGTTCTCAGTGGAGAGAGTGCGATGGAGGGGGGGGGGGGTGTTTATTAGAAACAGTGATACTCAATGAGGTGAACAGGTGGCCAATGAGAGCACAGAGGGGCAGTGCAGTTGACAGGTGGGCAATGGCATTCAGTGAGAGGGACAGGGGGTAGTGGTACTCAGTGTGGTGGACAGGGGAACAGTAGGGGGGACAAAGGTGTAGGGGTGCTCAGTGAGGGACTGAAGACCTGGCTTATGCATTCCTTTGCTTTAGGCTGCTGGGAGCACTCTACTGCTAAGGGCAACCTGGCTTGTGTCCTCTCTGATATTCCTGTTTGGCTCCATTTAGTGCCGATTTGCTGGGCAGGGCTGTCTAAAGCTGTGGAGTGTACGCTTAGCAGCATGAGAGACGCAAGGCAGCATCAGGAAGGAGCAAGAGGGTCCTTCATTTGCTGGATGTCCTGAAAAGGTGCCTGACGCTTTTAAACATTAAAAGGAGAAGTATGGGACACTTTTTTTTTTGAAGAATCATACTTACCTAGGTGGATGCAGCATCAGTCTGATGCTGCATCTGTCCCTCCGCCGGCTCTAAGACTGAGAACTCAGCAATCAAACACTGCCAATCGCTTGGTTCTCAGAGCTCCCTGAGTAGAGAGCTGGTGACTCCCTGCTCTGACCCCCCTCCCGCGCTCACTGCCGGCTCAGGCTCTCAGCAGCATGAAGGGGCTCTGTGGCTTCAGCCAGCTGTCAGCTGAAAACGGGTCACAGGAGTGCAGAACGAACTACACTCCAGTTATTCGCAGAAGTACAGCCAAATGAGCTTTCGCTGTATATCTGCCTTAATCTGAGGAGCAGTGGAAACAGAAGCCAACAGCTACAGACAAATCCGGGACAGTTGGCAAGTATATATGTAACTTGTAAAAGAGTCCACGGATAGTTGACAAGTATATATGTAACTTGTAAAAGAGTCCACGGACAGTTGAATTTTAACATTGCTATCTTTTTCAGCTGCTGTGCATGTATCTTGGCCAGAAATAGGTTTATAATAGGGCTGGTAACTATGGATTGACGTCCCTTGTCCGCTTTCTACCTAAATCCCCTTGAGTCCTAAAGCATAAAAAAACACTACGGGTTGACATTCCAATACGCAAAAGTGATGCATAAATACTGTGCATGTGAGGATAGTAAATGTAGTGCACCCGTGGAACCCATGCATTGCAATTTAAAGGTATTTTTTTGTTCCAAAATACAATCTCACCATTTATGCCCAATTTATTTCTTCACCTAAACAGTCCAAGTTTTCTTTTAATGTACAAATGCATGTTAACTGCTTCAGCCCCGGAAGATTTTACCCCCTTCCTGACCAGAGCGTTTTTTGCGATTCGGCACTGCGTCGCTTTAACTGACAATTGCGCGGTCGTGCGACGTGGCTCCCAAACAAAATTGACGTCCTTTTTTTCCCACAAATAGAGCTTTCTTTTGGTGGTATTTGATCGCCTCTGCGATTTTTATTTTTTGCGCTATAAACAAAATAAGAGCGATAATTTTGAAGAAAACGCATCATTTTTTACATTTTGCTATAATAAATATCCCCCAAAAATATATAAAAAAAAAATGTTTTTTTCCTCAGTTTAGGCCGATCATATTCTTCTACATATTTTTGGAAATTCTTCGTAATAAGAGTTTATTGATTGGTTTGCGCAAAAGTTATAGCGTTTACTAAATAGGGGATAGTTTTATGGCATTTTTATTAATATTTTTTTTTTTTTACTAGTAATGGCGGTGATCAGTGATTTTTATTGTGACTGCGACTTTATGGCGGACATGTCGGACATTTTTGACACATTTTTGGGACCATTGTCATTTATACAGCGATCAGTGAGATTAAAAATGCACTGATTACTGTGTAAATTACACTGGCAGTGAAGGGGTTAACCACTAGGGGGCGATGAAGGGGTTAAGTGTGTCCTAGGGGAGTGATTACTAACTGTAGGGGGATGGGCTAGCAGTGTCATTACTCTGATCACAGCTACCGATGACAGGGAGCTGTGATCAGTGACACTTGTCACTAGGCAGAACGGGGAGATGCTGTTTACATCAGCATCTCCCCATTCGTCCTCTCAGTGAGGCGATCGCGGGTATCCCCGCGGCGATCGAGTCTGCGGGACCCACGACCTGACTCACAGAGCTCCCGGGCCGGCGCACGCACGCGCAATGGCATGGCGGGGAATTCAAATGGACGTACAGGTACGCCCATTTGCCCAGCCGTGCCATTCTGCTGACGTACATCGGCGTGCGCCGGTCGGGAACCGGTTAGTGTCACTAAAAGCAAAACTTTTTTTTTTTTCCATGCGTGGGGGGAGGATTAACCCCTGTCGTTTGGGGACATTTCCCTTCAAGAAGGGAGAGAAAATCCCGGGGTGTCACCAGAACTTTTGTCCCCTCTATTATGGTTCTGATGTCAACCCAAAATTTGGGATTTTCTTTCACTTTTAATGATAATAATAAACAGGACAAATAGAGAGGATGAATCTCCCTACAGGGGCACAGACAGCAATAAAACCTGACAGGTGTTCTAATCCCTCTCCACTCTATCCAAAATTGAAAAAACATTTTGCCTTTAGTAACACTTTAAACCTTTTGCTGCCAGAGCCATTTTTTTGCGTTTCTTGCACACAAGTTTAAAAAAATCATTTTTCGACCTGAATACTACACAAAAGTGGTAGTTCCAATTACTGTAAAAGGCCTAGGGAATGCTAAATTTCAGTAAAAACACACTAAAGTGAATTTTAGGGCAAACAAAACGCAATAAACTACCTACATTTTTGGTAAAATATAAGAGATGAGGTTGTGCCGAGTAAATAGATGTCCAACTTTAAATTTGCATGTGCCCATGAAATGGCGAAAACCTTCAGTACCCTATATTTTCTATAGGTGACGCTTCAAAAGCCCCCTATAGGCATTGGTTTAGCATTACAGAGGAAGTCTTGTAATAGAATTACTGTTCTCCGTCTGGCGTGCGCGGCGATATTTAACATGTGTATTGCAATCAACGTTTTCACGTGTAGGTGCCCCCCCCGTGTATTCGTTTACGTTCGGATGTGTGTATATGTGTGGGGCCTCCAAAAAGTAATTTTTTTTTTGGGGGGGGTTGGGTGAATTTTATGTGCTTGCAAAAAAAAAGTTTTACTTCACCCCCCCCCCGCCCCCTTTACATACAGGACAAAAACTCCCTATGTGATGATTTTTAGGTGTCAGGTTCTCTTTACTAGGACATCCAGGACCCTTTACATCTCCCCTGTGCTTCACTGAATGTTTTGCAATGCGGATCGCATTGCAAAACATCCTTTCCCGGCTAAGCGAGCCGGCGACACCGAGAACTTGACCTGGAAGGGACGTCAGAGATGGCGCTTTCCAGGTCACACAAAGAAGGGAAGGAGAGCGGACGTGTGTATGTTCTTTTCCTTCCCCGCCAGCACCCACCATGGAGCTCCCGGGCCCACCGATGGGCAAGCAGAGCCTGGAAAGCATGGTGGGGTGCGGCACAGGAACCGGGGTGTGCGCACGAGCGATCGGGCAGCAGCGGAGCCGCCCAAATGCTCTCACCTGACAGGCAGGAGTCTGCCTGTCAGTTTCACACGCAATCCCGGTGGCTGCAACGATACCCCTGCTGTCAGGTCCGTATGACGTACAGACCTGGCAGCGAAAGGGTTAAATAGACATTAACCACTTGCCGACTGCCCTATAGCAGTTTTACTGCTACAGGGCAGCAGCTGTGCGCAGGATCATGTATACATAAACACGATCCTGCACTTCCGGGTAGGGGGCGCGAATGTACGCCGCCAGCTCGCTCCTGCTGTGATTATACACAGCAGAAGCCGATTAGCTGGTAAGGCAGAATCGATGTCCACCAGCACCCGCCAATCATCCTGCAGGGACACAGAATAGCAGTCTGCCTATGCAAAACAAGGCAGCTTGCCGTTCGGACAGGAGGGAAAGCAGTCTGCCTGCCTATGTAAACAAGGCAGATTGCCGTTGGGACAGGAGGGAAGCAGGGGCATGGATCCATGTCTTCCCCTAGTTTTCAGCAGTTACAGAAACAGTTGTGTTTATTGTCTGGTGATAAATGTTTTTTACGCAACCCTCTAACTGCCAGTTTTGCTGGACAGTCTGTTAAAGGAAGTTGAAACATAACAGACTTATTGGCCAGAACACCAGGTGAAAATAAAGGGGGAAAAAAAAAGTCTAAAAAGGGAAACTAGTGCATCCACCACATCTAAAAATTTGATAAATTGCAATATATGAAAGTAGAACTAAAAGCAATGCTTTTTTCATTTTTGATAAAGTAAGGGAGGGTTCTAACCTGTCAGGTTTTTTTTTGCCATCTGTGTCCCATGGGGGAGATTTCCCTCCACTTCCTGTTCCATAGCCAAAACAAGAAGTGAGAGGAAATCCTTTGAAACTGAGGGAAATCTCTGGCTCTCATCAGGGTCACCAGAACTAGTGTCCCCATGGGAAGATTTCCCCTTTATTACTGTTCTGGAAACAACCCCAAATTTTTGATTATGAAAAAGGTAAACCTGACAGATAGGGAGGTTTTATAAGCCACCCTCTCTAACAAGGGGCACAGACAGCAATAAAAGCCTGATAACTGTTCCAATCCCTCTCCACTCTATCCAAAACTAAAAACAAAAATGTTTTGCCTTTAGCTATACTTTCAATTTTTGTTTTTGGGTTTATTACAGCTTTAGGACCCTTTCACATGGGCATTCTAATCAGGTCTACCTGTCAGTTTTTTAGGTGGACATGATCAGAAGGTCCATGCAGCCCTATGGACAGACGGATGTAAAAGGACTTGTAACCGTTTACACCCGCCTACCGACAGGTCTGTCCAGGTCCAGAAAAATAAAAAATAAAAACCCTTTTCCCAGTTTTGCAGACTGGATCAATCCAGGTAGGTGGTAGCCTAATGTAAACGGACAGCGGAATCTGTTTACACCTGGCTGCCCATAGAGCCATTATAGGTCCGCTGGGCAGAAACTAAACGGCACGGATGGAAAACAACTGACATCTGTCCAGCTCGGCTACAATTAAACAGGAGATCTGCTTATGGATCCCCTGCTGAGAGGAGCAGGCTATGCTCCATGTGAAAAGAGCCGAACTTCACGCTCCCAATCAACATCCATTATTTTTAAACCTCATGCTGCTAGCATCAGTAAATTGATAGGAAAGTATATTATTTTTACTTGTTTTTAAACTTTTTTTTTTTTTTTTTTTTACACATTTCTTCAGATTTATTACCTAGGAAAATTATGTCATACATGCCAGGAGTCTTCAGAAGGGGAGGAGAGGTTTTCACAACTAAGCACACTCTCCTGCCTGCATGCTTTAGCTAAAGGCAGATGGATTCCAGGAAGTTAATGCTACATGAATCATTTACCCATACTCGAGATGGCCATAACCAGAAATGTTAGGGGGTGTTTAAGATGTAGTGAAGATCCGCTTTAAAAAGAAGTTTACAGAGAATTCAATTCCGCTCTAGGTCAGTCAATTGTTGCCCACACTATCACTGGTGTGCATGTCCAGCTCATTGCTGAAATGAATAGTAATTAATGTGGTAGATGCCTGCACTCCAGTAAAAGTAAACTTCATTATTAATCATTAAAATAGGTAAATCAAGAAAAATAAGATTCTAACATATTTCATTCAAGAGGACACAACCAAAGAATGCCATAAACTGAAGATTCTGAGGGTTCTAGCGGAGGATCAAAGTGACAAGGAAACACAGGGAAGGTCATTTTAGTATACTTTCCATATTTTGCCTACTATGGAAAAATTCAGGTTCCCAAACATTGGTCATCTGTGTACCACCCTGGGGAATCTATAGGTTTAATTTCACGTTTGTATCATCTTTGGTCATTTGTACACCACCATGGAAAAATGACAGTGATGAAGTTACCCAAACTTTGACCAATTCTGTACCACCAGTGGGAGCGTATAGTGTTTGGGACCATCTGTACTTTTGTTACTGCATGCGCCTCCCAGTGTGTACAAAGCACAATACAATGTTTACAACACCTCTTTAGCAAACGTCGCATTACCTTCTTAAGAATTTATCAAGGAAATAAAAAAAAAAACGGCACTCCTCTTTCCCCTAACTTAAGGCTCTTTGTGTGAATCTCCAACACACCTGATTCCAGCACTTTGCTTTTAAAGAAAAGACTCAATTTACAAAGCGATAATACAAGATTAAATATCTTATTTTAGCCACGCGACTGTGATCTCTAAATGGCGGAAGTGCAAGGTAAGGTACCCCATGCTACAGGACACTGACTACTATAGGGATTGAGACTCCCCTACATCCCTCCGATGTTACATATCAACAATTACAGGTAACAAAACTGGAGAAAGAAAGAACAGAAAGAAAAGAAAAAGAAAAGAGAAAAGAAAAGAGAAAAGAAAAAGAAAAGAAAAGAAAAAAGGAAAAAGGAAAAAGAAATTGCAGGGGACCCAAGTGAATGAGGCCTAAATCTTCATCCCGCCACTAGACTAAACAGTTTCCTACATAAATCTTCAACACAGGCTCGTTTACAGTCGTTTCTAGGCAGCTGAGTTTAGAGGCTTTTTTTGGAATGCAAAAAAATGGGTTCAGAAGCTGAGTTTAGAGGCATTTCAAGCGCCAAACGCTTCTAAAACGCGGTAACTTGCGTTTTTCATTATATATCTTATATTTTAAAAAGATTTGCAGGCTGAAAAAAGAAAAAGTTTTATTAATAAATGAGTTTCATTTACATCAGGGTCCCCGTTAGAGTCCCCCCCCCCCAACATCAGAATCTCAATCATAATTCCTATTAGCACTGTAAGATATATCATGGCTGTAGCAGCAGGACAGGAGCTGGAAGGCAGAGGACGCTCTGTTCTTCTGTGGGATGCCGATTTTCTGTCAGAGTAGCGAACCTGTCAGATTAGGTAATGAAAGTGACGTTCCGTCGATTTCCACCGCTACCAGGTTTGCTAATGTGACAGAATACTTGCAGTCAGAAGGTGGCAGCGGACATCTTACTACACCCAGCTACGTCTTGAATTTCAAAGTAATTTTAGCAATAAAGTGAGCATATATAAATAAATTTAGTATATTGACATCTGTGATGCTGTTTGGATGTTACATTTTGAAAGAAGCTGGACCTCAGCAGTAGGAAGGTAGCGGAGGCCATGTTGGTACACCTTGCACTGCTCAGCGCTAAACCTTTTTTTTTTTTTTTTTTTATAACAGCAAGAGCGCTAAACCTTTCAAAATTAAACATCCAAATAGCATCACAGATGTCAATATACTAGATTTATTTATATACGCTCACTTTATTGCTAAAATTACTCAAAATTCAAGACATGGCTGGGTTTAGTAAGATGGCCGCTGCTGCCTCCTGACTGCAGGTGTTCTGTCAGATTAATAAACCTGGTAGTGGTGGAACACATGCGCAGCTGAGGGAATGTCACCTCCGTTACCTAATCTAACGGGTTGCCTATTCTGACAGAACACCAGCAGTCCTAGCAACCAATTGGAACAATGACATTGTAGTGGGTGGTATACCACTTACTCCAGCTGCGGGCCAGATGTGGATATGCTGATATGCATCAATGCTGATATGTATCACAAAAACATATTCCTATTGATTATCCCTACTGTGGCCAACGGGCCGTACTGTCGAGATCCTTGCCTGATCTATATCAATGTATCACAAAAACAAATCCCTATTGATTGTAAAATCAAACTCGACTATAAGGCTCCTTTCACACTTGTCTGATTTGTCATGCGACTGTGGACGTCAAAGTCCCAGGACAAGTGGTTCCTCATATTTTCCAATGATAACCATTCATATATGTGTGACTTAAAGACGCAGAGGCTTCAAAGTAGTTCCTGCACTACTTTGGTCTGACTTTCATGCAACTTGAGGGCCATAGACTGCAATGTTAATCCTTAAAAATTGCATGAAAGTCGTACATGAATGTTATACAGTGCAAGAGTTGTGCAACAGTTGTCCATTATCATTGATCAACACCAAAGTCCTATGCAAGTTGCACCCATCCAAATTTGCGTCAAAGTTGCACTCCAAAGTCATGCAACTTTGGAGTCGTACAAATGTGAATGGACCTTAAGTAAATGTCTGCACTTTCCTCCACAATTACAGAATAAATCTAAGACTCTTTTGTCATAAAGCCACAAAAAGATACAAAAAAAAAAATTGAACACTCTAAAACGAACTGCTTATGACAGCACGATGTTCGGTACGCATTAATGTGTAGGTAATAAGAGCGTTTGCATTAAATGTTCTTTTCATACTGGGGAGAATTACAGGTTAGTGAGGATACCTTTTCTGTTTGTGTTGTCGGCTTCATTTCTATGTATATTTTTTATTTTCTTTAACCTCTTTATCCGCGTCCTGAATCCATAAAACTGCACTGAACATTTCCTTCTATCTAAAAATCTGCCAATTGAAATGTTTGCAAATTGTCTACACGATACCAGCAGGCTGAGACCTGACCTAGCTTGCAGGCAGAAAAAAAAAAGTGACAGCTGCTTTTCTCTGCTTATAAAGTATGCAGTACAGAGATTTACCACATTTGTAGAAATCAGGACACTTATTTTGTGAAACATACATACTTGGCCATAGTCACATAGTTTCAGCAGGGTGACGTTGATTTTTAGTATGAAATATCTCAGTGGCGTTTCTCCATAGACCTCAGTTTATTTACTGCTGGTCTGTGGTCACCTCACTGAGAACAAATAAAAATTATTAATAAATTCCACGCTTCCTATTTTATTTACAAAATGTACAGCTTACAACCTTCAGAGGTCTGAAAAACACAATTCTGTATTTCTGAAAAAAATAAAAAAAAAAAAATTTAAAAAAAATCTGCAGTTTTCACTTAAAAAAAAGTTGTAAGGAAATACATACCTGCAAAGAATAGCATAGTTGTGACTGCCATGTTGTTCTACACCACAGAACACAACTCTGATCGAGAGGAAATATCCCCCAAAGTCCTCTTCAGAAACCAACACTTCTGGGAGCGTTGATCTCCTGGTCCCCTGCAGCACTTAGTGGTTCCTCCCACTGACCCTTACATCACTACTGTGTCCTGTTGGGAGGAAGAAACCACAATGCATGGCAGGGGACAAAGGAATCCAACTTTCCTGGATGTTTCAAATGCCAAGGAGTCTTACAGTGGCTGCAGGATTTTTTTTAAAAGACTGACAGGGCCATTAAAAAAAAAAAAAAAAAAAAAAAGTATTATAAAGAAAATCGACTTCTTCTGAGAAAGCAAGATGCCTGGCTATCACGTTGGTGTCCTTGGTGCCACACTTTGAGTCTAAAACCTGCCAAAAATATAAAGGAATAAGAGATGTGTGTGTGTGTGAGAGTGTGAGTTGAAAATCTCAACACCCAATCATTCAATTGAAAGAGATAACAGTACTTTCAATGCCGGATAACGAGCAAAACCCCAGTTATATGATTATCTATTAACTGTTTTTAGTGGCACAGGAAGTCTGTGCGCCATTACGATTTCTGTTTAGTTTATTATATGTTATTTTCATTTTTCAATGTTTTCCTTTTTTACACTTAAATTTATTGTCATCATATAGGGGGCTGACAAGCCCCCTGGTGCAATAGCATTCAAGGAGTGACAGGTTCTCTTTGATGAAAGATCAGGGGTCTATTAGACCCCCAATGTCTCCCCTGCAGCTGAGCATAGGTCATGCTCAATTAGTAGCTTCCTCTGCCACAGCTGCCATGAAATTACAGCACAGAACCCGGAAGTGACATAATATGCATAGCTTCCAGGTTCATTCAACACAGGGAGAATCAGGGTTTGAGTGTACACTAATTTCCCTCCGCTCTACCTAGTTACGCTTGCCATGCCCATCCTTGGCCCAGGTGGGGCAGCCTTGGATACATGGTGGGTGTGGGTGGGGTGGGGTGGCATGTTCCAGTGCTTGTGAAAGGAATAGGCCAGAAGCCGGCCTGACAATTGTACACGCACCGCTGGGAGTGTGTTTGGGTCCCTGGAACTTAAGAGGTTAAAAATATACCCCCAGTCAAATAATATGTATACCATACCATACCATACAACTGAGATGGCAGCTAGAATTTCCAATTCTTCAATTTAAGATAGTTAAAAATTCATAAGACAGACACGTCTGCTCAGTAACTAAGCATGCAGCTCTTGCATGAGGCTGATCTCGAAGGAACAATAATTACTAGCTGGAAAACCCAATATCAGGACAATCAATTGTTCTTCAAAGACTGGTGCTGCTATTTTACAAGTAGTACTACCCTAAAAAGACTTTACCAACTTTGGTCACATACAACCCCAATTCCAAAAAAGTTGGGATGCTGTGTAAAATCTACATAAGAACAGAATGAAAGGATTTGCAAATTTCATAAACCCATATTTTATTCACAATAGAAAATAGAAAACATATCAAAACTGAGAAGATGTAACAATTTAAGAAAAAATAAAGGTCATTTTGAAATTGGTGGCAGCAACACACTTCAAAAAAGTTGGTACAGGGCCATGTTTACCATGGTGTAGCATGCAAATGCCTGCACCCAGGGCCGGACTGGCCTACTGGCAAATTTCCAGGTAGGCCGCCTGTCCTGGGGCCACTTCGAGCCTGCAACCACCTGGTCGTCGTCCCAGTGTTGCCAACCGCACGTTAATTTACGGGCAGGCAGCCTGTAAATTTCAGCCTATTTTAGGGCTGTCATTAATTACCCATAAAAAAATATGGTTGCGGGCCAACATGTCAACTGCACATGCGCCGTTCCGAAGCTAGCCAGGCTTGTGATAGCCCGTACACGCTCAGCCATTTTTGGGCAAGCACGAATGCGCAGTGACCTAATGGCACTATTTTTAAAAGTAAGGCACTCGTCTCGGTTTCTGCGGCGGCGCCTCTCCACATCTCGGCCGAGTAAGACCGGACCCCTCCGCAGCCTCTGACGACCTCCTGTTACTTTCCTGTACCATGGCTGCACAGCCTATGACCACCTCCTGTTACTCTCCTGTACCATGTCCACACAGCCCAAGACCACCTCCTATACCATGTCCGCACAGCCCATGACCCCTTCCTATACCATGTCCGCACAGCCCATGACCCCTTCCTATACCATGTCCGCACAGCCCATGACCCCTTTCTATACCATGTCCGCACAGCCCATGACCACCTCCTATATCATGTCCACACAGCCCATGACCACCTCCTATATCATGTCCACACAGCCCATGACCACCTCCTATATCATGTCCACACAGCCCATGACCACCTCCTATACCACGTCCACACAGCCCATGACCACCTCCTATACCACGTCCACACAGCCCATGACCACCTCCTATACCACGTCCGCACAGCCCATGACCACCGCCTATACCACGTCCGCACAGCCCATGACCACCGCCTATACCACGTCCGCACAGCCCATGACCACCTCCTATACCACGTCCGCACAGCCCATGACCACCTCCTATACCACGTTCGCACAGCCCATGACCACCTCCTATACCACGTTCGCACAGCCCATGACCACCTCCTATACCACGTTCGCACAGCCCATGACCACCTCCTATACCATGTCCGCACAGCCCATGACCACCTCCTATACCATGTCCGCACAGCCCATGACCACCTCCTATACCATGTCCGCACAGCCCATGACCACCTCCTATACCACGTCCGCACAGCCCATGACCACCTCCTATACCACGTCCACACAGCCCATGACCACCGCCTATACCACGTCCGCACAGCCCATGACCACCTCCTATACCACGTCCGCACAGCCCATGACCACCTCCTATACCATGTTCGCACAGCCCATGACCACCTCCTATACCATGTCCGCACAGCCCATGACCACCTCCTATACCATGTCCGCACAGCCCATGACCACCTCCTATACCATGTCCGCACAGCCCATGACCACCTCCTATACCATGTCCGCACAGCCCATGACCACCTCCTATACCACGTCCGCACAGCCCATGACCACCTCCTATACCATGTTCGCACAGCCCATGACCACCTCCTATACCATGTCCGCACAGCCCATGACCACCTCCTATACCATGTCCGCACAGCCCATGACCACCTCCTATACCATGTCCGCACAGCCCATGACCACCTCCTATACCAGGGGTCTTCAAACTATGGCCCTCCAGTTGTTCAGGAACTACAATTCCCATCATGCCCAGTCATGTCTGTGAATGTCAGTGTTTTACAATGCCTCATGGGATGTGTAGTTCTGCAACAGCTGAAGGGCCGTAGTTTGAAGATCCCTGTCCTATACCATATCCACACAGCCCATGACCACCTTCTATACCATGTCTGCACAGCCCATGACCACCTCCTATACCATGTCCGCACAGCCCATAACCACCTCCTATACCACTTCCGCACAGCCCATGACCACCTCCTATACCATGTCCGCACAGCCCATGACCACCTCCTATACCATGTCCGCACAGCCCATGACCACCTCCTATACCATGTCCGCACAGCCCATGACCACCTCCTATACCATGTCCGCACAGCCCATGACCACCTCCTATACCATGTCCGCACAACCCATGACCACCTCCTATACCATGTCTGCACAGCCTCTGAAGTTATGCTGTTGGGCTAGTATAATAATGCTATGGGGCTGGTATGAAATTTTTTCCAGGGCTGGTTTTTATTCCCAGTCCGGCCCTGTCTGCACCACCACCCTCCCGTGTGCGCTGGTTCCATCCATTGGCCACTATAGCACCGGGGTGTCCCTGCATTGCCATGGTGGTCGGTAGGTAGACCTGCCTCATGTAATGAGTGACACAGGCATCTTACATAACTGAAAGTTTTTGAAGTGGAAGATTCCAGCATCTCGTGTGCAGGGCGAAGATTACAGTCACAGGCCTAATTAATATTGTTCTATTTTTTTGGGCAACAGAGTCGCTTTAAGCATCAGTTCACCACGAGCCCAATACAGGTTAATAAAAACATGTGTTTTTGCAGCATTCATGCCCTGGCTCAACTGCTCTTCCTGAAAGATGGTGGTTGAGAAGGGGGCAAGAGGAAAAAAAAAAAAAAAGGAAGGAAGGACAGCTATAGTCTGCCAACTTTTTTTTGCAACCAGTCTACTGTGCCACAATGCCTCAACCTTGAAGTTTGAATGGGGTCATTCAGGTCAGACCACTCATTGACCCAGCATTTCCAGGGCACTTGGCAGGGACCAAATTCGAAGAAGAAAAAATGAAAATAAAATAATGAAATGTTATCTGAACAAGCCCTAAGTTAGACTTGGCAACTGCTTTAGGTTAGTTCAAATGCATACACTTACTGGCCACTTTATTAGGTATACCTGTTCAATTGCTTGGTAACACAAATTGCTAATCAACCAATCACATGGCAGCAACTCAATGCATTTAGGCATCTAGACGTGGTAAAGACAACTTGCTGAAGTTCAAACCGAGCATCAGAATGGGGAAGAAAGGGGATTTAAGTGACTTTGAACGTGGCATGGTTGTTGGTGCCAGACGGGTCGGTCTGAGTATTTCAAAAACTGCTGATCTACTGGGATTTTCAGGCACAGCCCACCCCTTTTGAGCATTGTTTAAACACCACGACCTCCCTGAGTATATTTTGCTGACCATGTCCATCCCTTTATGACTACAGTGTACCCATCTTCTGATGGCTCCTTCCTGCAGGGTAATGGACCATGTCACAAAGCTCAAATCATCTCACCACTGGTTTCTTGAACATGACAATGGGATCACTGTACTCCAATGGCCTCCACAGTCACCAGATCTCAATCCAATAGAGCACCTTTGGGATGTTGTGGATTGAGAGAATCACATCATGGATGTGCAGCCGACAAATCTGCAGCAACTGCATGATGCTTTAATGTCAATATGGACCAAAATCTCTGAGGAATATTTCCAACACCTTGTTGAATCTTTGCCACAAAGAACTAAGGCAATTCTGAAGGCATAAGGGCTTCCAACCTGGCACTAGCAAAGTGTACCGGTGAGTGTATATTCATATTTTTTTATTATTTATTAAAAATGTATTTATACAACACCAACAATTTATGCAGTGCTTTTACATTTTTATTGTACATTCACATCAGTCCCTGTCCTCAGGGAGGAAGCTGGAGTACCCAGAGGTAACCCACACAAGCACAGTGAGAACATGCAAACTCCAGGCAGGTAATGCCATAGTTGGTATTCAAATCAACAACCCTAGTGCCGCCAGGAGGAAGCCCTAACCACTTAGACACTGTGCTGGCAATTACCTGCCATTTGACAAAACATTCACAATCTTTAGTATAGTGACAGATACCCCCAATGTCGGCGAAATGGTCAGAAAAAAGGTAATACTATAAATGCTAGTAAAATACTTGAAATGGTTAACGTCCTCCTACTAACCGCTTACATTGTTTTGAAAGGAGGCAGCTGGAGTGGGCACAAGCCATTATAATCAGAACTTCCTGCATGGAATGCTGCTGGAGACATTTCAAGAACTTCCTAAAAAATCTGCTCATCACCACCATGCATAGATCTTTACCCATTTGTCTAATTCAGACTTGTGTAGCAGCCTGATCACATCATGAAACCAAATTCATACACGGCAATCCACCACAAAAGGTCTATAGCTGGCAGATCCCCCAATCGTCCCTCCTGCTCTTTAAAATCCTGGACAGCTGGAAATAGGATGCTCCAGGAAGAAATACATAGCACAGCTTCATGTAACATACAGCACATTGTAAACACATGTGCTGACTTGTAGGGCCTCTGAGACCAGATATGTACAGGGCTCCTTCCCGTTCACCAGCTGTAACGCACAGCACAGATGTATTCCTATGACACAGCTGTGCGCACTGCATTGTACGTTTGTCAGCTAGATTGCTGCCGCAAGCACAATGGGAGATCTGTTCAACTCTGAAACCTTTTCTAAACTCAGAATTCGAGGGCAGCAAACTCCCAATTCTTCTGCTGAAAATCAAACAAGCAAAGCTCAATTTTAGAACCCATCCACCCTTGCTAGTCACACTGGAATATGGATGACGTTCAAGCTACTCCTTAGCTGTAGAGAGAATTATTTGATACCCGATCATTGCCCAAGCTCTTAGCAAGCATAGAAACAGAATTAATTTTCCTTTCCTTGCTAAGAACGTAGAATACAAAAATAGTGCAGCGCTGAAACATTGACTAAAATGCATATAACTGCTATACATACTGTGCATTTTAGTCAATGTTTCAGCGCTGCACTATTTTTGTATTACATGTTGATTTAAGGATTGCAATATATTGGCCTTAAGTGTTCAGCTGCTGTGATTAGGATTTATATTATAGTTTTGTGCTGACTGAATCTATTTTTAGTAAGAACGTAGAATTATTTGCTACCTGCTAATTGTCCATCTAGGTCTATGAAGTGGCCTGAAATCCATCCATAACCCAGTTGGTTAGGGGTGCAAACAGCAAACGAGTTAACGGTGTAGGTCGGGGTTCGGCTTTAATAAGAACCTGGCGCTGCTTCTATAGGTTTTTTTGTAAATAGACGTTAAAGGAAAACTGTGCTGGGAAAAATATGGGGCTTCCATTGATGTGTAGAAACAGTATGAGGTTACAGGGGTACAGATGGGGTCCTTTAAAAAGAGTAGCTATGCCCTCAAAAAGGCAGAGGACCAGTCATCAGTATTACCTGCGGTCTATTCATGCAGCTGATTTTTCCCCAATTACCGACTTACCATGACGTTCTACAATGTGTGGAGAAGGTCATTCTGGTAGACGAGAAAGCTTTGCTTACTCATATCAGAGCTGCTTCCCTAATGTCTGGTACTCCGACAGCTACCATGTACCATAATTAGGATTTCTAGATGTTCCCTATAACTTAAAAAAACTTTCCGAATTCAGGTTCTTGTTAAAGGATAAGTTCACCTTTTATAACGTGTTAGAGGTTATACTCGTATTCAGGGTGTAACATGTTACTGTTGCAGCTGTGTGAGGCTCTGCCCACCCAGCCATGTCATTCATTCAGAGAGTTCTGTGAATGGGAAAACTACAAGTACCCACAGCCTTTGCAGCAGTCAGCTTGTAGTTCTACCAAGAGCACTGATGAGCACTCTAGGTAGTTTATTGATGCTTCCTGTCAGTGTGTAACTGCCTGCCTGTAAGAGGTAGGAGTAGACATCTACACTGAGAGTCTGCAGGAGTCCTTCTTTGCAGTCATGATCTGCTGATCAGGTGTGCAATGCTTTACAGGCTTCCAATAAAAAAAATATATATAAAAAAAAATATTGAAATTTTTTTTTACCTGCAAAAAGATGTGCATTTATTTTTTTTATTTTTTAAAAGGTGAACTTATCCTTTAAAGTGAGTCTAAAGGTTCAATTTTTATTTTTTAAAAACAAACATACATGTCAAACTTACCCACACTGTGCAGCTTGTTTTGCAGAGTGGCCCCAAATTGCGTTTTCTGGGGTCCCACCGGCGGCTCTCCTAGCTCCTCCCCGTCTCAGATAACCCCCTGGGAGAAGCGCTCTCCCAGGGGGTTACCCTGCGGGCACGCTCCTGAGTCCTGCATTCAGCGTCCACAGCTGCGGAGTGCAGGACTCGGGCCCACCCCCCGCGTCATTGGATTTGATTGACAGCAGCGCGAGCCAATGGCTGCGCTGCTATCAATCTATCCAATGAAGAGCCGAGAAGTCCGGGCAACGATCGAGCGTGGGACTTTCGAGGGCTCAGGTAAGTACACCGGGGGGTAGTCATCAGATGTTTTTACTTTAATGCAAAGGCTGCATTAAGGTGAAAAAACATGAACCTTTACAACCGCTTTAATGTATCACTCACGGTAATACATGCAATGCTAAATAGGACGGTAACAGAGGAAACCAAAGAAACAGAAAAGGTTTCATGACAATTTTTCAACATTTCCAAAAAAAAAAAAAAAATCAAAAACCAAAAAAAAATATCAGCAGATTAGGCCTTAAAGTGGTTTTAAAGTCTCAAGGTTTTTACCTTCATGCATTCTATGCACAAAGGTAAAAGACCTTTCCTGTGCAGCAGCCCCCTCTAAGACTCCATTCACACTTATAGGACTCCAAAATTGTACTGACTTTGGAGTGCAACTTCGATGCAATTTTGTATGGGTGCAATTTGGATACGACTTTGGCTTTGACTAGTGATAATGGTCAACTGTCACACAACTTTGTATTGTATAACATTAAGGTATGACTTTATTGCAACTCTTGACGGTTAACCCTGAAGTCTATGGCTCTCAAGTTGCATGAAAGTTGGACCAAAGTAGTGCATGAACTACTTTGAAGTTGCTGCAACTTTAAGTTGAACATATATGAATGGGTATCATTGGAAAACAATTGCCATGCAACTTTGATGTCCAAAGTTGCATGACATATCGCACAAATGTGAATGGAGCCCAATACTTACCTGAGCCCGATCTTCCTCCAGTGATGTGCATGAGAGCCTCAGCTCTCAGGGACTCTCCCTCCTCATTGGCTGAGCCATTGGCTCCCGCTGCTGTCAATCACAGCCAGTGAGCCAATGAGGAGAGAGAGAGGGGGGCATGTGTATGAATAGACACACAGAGCAGTGGCTTATGAATGAGCCTGCTTGGGTGCCCCCATTGCAAGCTGCTTGATCTGGGGGCACTCGGCAGTAGGGAGGGGCTGCTCTGTGCAGGTAAGTATAACATGTTTGTTATTTAAAAAAAAAAAAAATGGCCTTTAATATCACTTTAAAGAACGTTGTTCTTCTTAAATTTAGTATGAATTATGTTGCATAGTCAATTTAGTATGTTTTACATGATAAATTCAGTTTTAACTATTGTCACAATTTTCCTTACATTACATCCTTACAATTGTCTTTTCTTGAATTAAAAAAAAAAAAAAAAAAAAAAAGAGCATTTTTACTCTGGAGTCATATTTTTTGTGTTAATTGCAGGGAGATTTTCCACCAGTGGTTTTCCCCTGCAGTCTGCAAACCACATAACCACACTTCCTCTAGTACAGCAAGCTTGTCTCCTAATTGTCACTGAGAATTTGTATAACTGACAGTTACCTAAAGAGGAACAAAACCCTCTGATTCCCTCCCCCAGCGATGTGACGTCAATGTGCCCTCACCCATGTGCATCTCACTGACATGGGCACAAAAGTTCATCTATCCTGGCACCAAGGTGTGCCGAGAATCTACACTGAACTAGGCAGTATATTCTAAAGCATCTTGCATGGAGGAAGGTAAAAAGCCTTTATTACAGACGAGACACAGTAGGCCAGATAAACTATACAATACATGGCAAAGTACTCTGCATTGTCCTATGTTTGCAAGTTTTTTTAATTCAGGGCTAAGTTCTGCTTTAACCACTTAACCTCCGGAAAATGTACCCCCCATTCATGACCAGGCCATTTTTTTTTACGAAACGGCACTGCGTGAATTTAACCAACCATTGTGTGGTCATGCAACACTGTACCCAAATAAAATGATGTCCTTTTTTCCCCTAATAGAGCTTTCTATTGGTGGTATTTGATTACCTGTTTATTTTTTGCGGTATAAAAAAAAAAAAAACAAACAAAAAAACAAAAAAAAAAAAAAACATTTTTCTTTACTTTCTGCTATAAAACAATAAATAAAAAATAAATCAAATTTCTAAATTTAGGCCAATATGTATTCTGCTACATATTTTTGGTAAAAAAAAAAAAATCCCAATAAGTGTATATTGATTGGCAAAAGTTATAGCGTCTACAAACTAGGGGATAATTTTTTTACTAGAAATGGTGGCGATCAGGGACTTATACCGGGACCGCGATATTGCAGCAGACATTCTGACACTAATGCTGCGTACACACGGTCAGACTTTTCGACCAGACTTGTCCGACGGATGCCGACGGACCAAATCCGGCGGACAATCCGATCGTGTGTGGGCTTCACCGGAGCTTCAGCGGAATTTTCCAGTCGCAATCTGACGGACTTTAGATTTGAAACATGCTTCAAATCTTTACGTGGTAACTCCGCCGGACCCAGAAATCCGCTCGTCTGTATGCTAGTCCGACGGACAAAAACCCACGCTAGGGCAGCTATTGGCTACTGGCTATCAACGTCCGGTGTACGTCATCACGTACGAATACGCCGGTCTTTGGTGTGATCGTGTGTAGGCAAGTCCGGTCGTTAGAAAGTCTGTTGAAAGTCTGCCAAAAGTCCATCGAAAGTCTGTCGGACGGGCTGTTGGACTTTTGTAGCTGAAAAGTCCGACCGTGTGTACGCGACATAACTGACACTTTTCACACTTTTTGGGGACCAGGCAGTGACACTAAGGGTCCTTTCACACGGGACGGATCCGTGATGAGCCGCCCCATGAACATCTGCTTGCTCAGCGGGGATCGCTCCGTGGATCCCCGCTGAGCAGGCAGATGACAGGTTCGTCCCTGCACACTGTGCAGTGACGGACCTGTCAGAGCGCTGCTCTCCCCTATGAAGGACCGTAGAGTCCATCGTCACCCAATCCGATAACAGATGGAAAAGTAGGTTTTTCCTCCGTTACACTTTTTCGGATCGGAGCGGGTCGGATGTCAGCGGACATGTCACCGTTCAGGTTCAGGTCCGCCTAAAAAAAACTGACAGGCGGACCTGAACGGATCGTTCATGTGAAAGAGGCCTAATACAGTGATCACTGCTAAAAAAATATGCACTGTCACTCTACTAATGACACTGACTGGAAAGGGGCGATCAATGGGTTAACTGTGTGCCTAGCCAGTGTATATGTGTACTGTGGGAGGTGCTTTTACTAGGGGAAGAAATGGAATTTTGCAGGGACACAAATTCCATCCCTTTCCTCCTGTCAGAATGGCAATCTGCCTTGTTTACATAGGCAGACTGCCATTCTGAGGCTATCCTCATGATCGGCGGGTGGCGGCGGACATCGAGTCCACAGATCAGCTCCTGCTGTGTATAATCACAGTGGAAGCGAGCAGCACAAATGTGCGCCCCCTACCTGGTAATATTGGATCTCTCTTGCGCACGCGCACGCACGCACACACACACACACATACACACATACATACGATCCGGCGCACAGGTGCTGCCCTGTAGCAGTAAAAACTACTATAGGGCGGACCTGAACCGGTTAAAGTATAACCAAAGGTTATTTTTTTCATTTTGAACAGCGTGGAGAGGGATTAGAACGTTTGTCAGTTTTTATTGCTGTCTGTGCCCCTTTTAAGGAGATTCACTCTCTCTAGTCATCCAGCTTTCCATCATTGAAAGTCTAGGTCTGATACGCTGGGGGCCCCCAAGGAATTCCCTTAATTTGCAGGGATTTCCTCTCAGTTCTTGTTTAGCTATGGGACAGGAAGTCTCCACAATGGAAAAAATGGAAGAAAGCGAAAAAAAAAAAAAAAAAAAATCTGATGGGGGTTATAACCCCCCCTTACTCTATCCAAAATGAAAAAAAAAAAATAAAATAAAAAGTTTTGCCTATAGTTCTTTTTTATTTGCAGGGATTTCCTCTCACTTCCTGTTTGGCTATAGGACAGAAAGTAAAAGAGAAATTTCAATTCAGGCTGCACAGCGACTGATCACTGCGATAGCCAATCAGAGGCGATTACAGCAACCAGGAACCAGGCTTCCCAGTTCTGGATCGTTAGTACGCACTCCCAGCACAAACACATGTGTGCATATATGCAGCTCCACTGAAGATGACACACTTCAGTGAAGGCGCATATATGTGTATGTCCAGTGGGAAGGGGTTACAATTCTTGCTTAAGCAAGAAAAGAGTTAACAGTGGACAGTGTAGTCTCCAGTCAAGCTTGGAGAAGCGGGGGAAGAGTGTGGAGTAGAGAGGAGGGGGGGGGGGGGGGGCTTGCCATCCTAAGCTATGGGGCTATGTGCTTCTACTGATGTACACAGTATAGGGAGACACAACTCTAGTCCCTGCATTCAGGGGTGGCTCCATAGGATGCTGGGAGAGAAAAAGTCAGGGAGAGTCTGATCTTCTCACTTCCTGTGCTGTAGATAACAATGGGAAGTGAGAAGAACTCTCCAATATAAAAAGGGAATCCCTCCCCTTTCCCATATGTCACTAAAACAGGTGTCCTTTATCTGGGATTTCCACTCTGCTCCTGTTTCGGGGACAACTGTAAAGGTGAATTCACACCTGCAAATGCACCCTTCCTGCGATGAGTGGGAGTGATTAGTCTCCTATTGTTTTCAATGGAGCCGCCTCTCCCATTATCGCAGGCAGGGTGCATTGGCAGGTGTGAATGCATCCTAAAACTTTACATTTTAGGTTCATGTCAGGATTACACAAATTCTTCTGAAATGGACCGGGTCATAGAAAACACTTTGTTCTAGTCGTCAGTTGTAGTTCTAAGCAATGACATTAAGGCCTCATGCACACTGGACGTTATAATAACGGAATAAAAATGCCAGTAGCTTTGCAGTAGCGGTTTTTAGCGTTTTTTTCAGCGTTTTTGCAATATCGGTTTTGGCATTTTTCCTGCATTAGCAATAGTGGTTTTGTCAGCGTTTTTGCAATATCGGTTTATAGCGTTTTTCGACGTTTGAGAGTTTTTACAGCTGAAAAACACCCCAGCCAAAAACAGTTGATAACAGCCTTTGTGTGAATGGACACATAGGATAACATGCTGGAGAGTTTGACTGCAGAAAAAAAACGTCTGAAGCCAAAAACAGCAGCTGTAAAAACGTCCAGTGTGTATGAGGCCTAGGCAAGAAATATCTATCCAGCAATCCAGCCCCTGCGGGTGCACCCCTTGTGTTTACCTAGGTAGTGGAACAGATCCTTATCTTTAATTATCCTGAACTGCTAAACTCAACATTTAGTCAACTCAGACTGTTCACTCAACTAGAAATGAGCAGCTTATGGCAGGAGAGATGGAAACTCACAAGAAGAATATTTTCTTTGCTTTATAGTTTTATGCAAGGCTTAATGGAAAACCCCCAAGTTGTTAAAGCTGAACTCCAGCCTTATCTTTAGTCTTGCACTTTGTATAGGCTCCTCTCCTCTACTGAAATAGCTTTCTCCGATTTCACTGCACACTGAGAGCTTCCCGCAGTGTGCAATAGAAGGTACAGTAAGGGCCAGTTCACACTAGACCGCATTAGATCGCACCGCATTACTGTGCAGATCACATGCAATGTCTGGAGTTGCCATACAAATTCTGTATGGCTGAATTTGCATCGAATTTGGACCAAACTTGTGTAGGACCCTTTTTTTGCCCCCACCAGAATCGCGTTGCGTTTTGCAAACTGATTGTGGGGTGTCGTTAACTTAACATACACTCTGCAATCAGTTCGCATGAACAGGTTGTGATTTTGATGTGTTGCGGATTTGCAGTGAATTTGCACCGCATCTAATGTGAACCAGCCTTGAGTCAAATAGAGAAGGTCTCATTTTCTGGTTGGAAGGCATCCAGCATTATCTAGTCCACGTGTCAAATATGCACCACCAGGCCATTTCATGAGGTCCTTGCACCTCCCCTGCAGCTGAGGTACCCCCCTCGTCTCTACCCCCACCTCGTCTCAGCAGTCGGCAGCAGAGAGGAGGACTGAAATCCTCCACTAGACGCTGTGCCTCTCTGTGCAGCCGCAGCACCCCCTCATCTCCTCCTCCTCTTGTCTCAGCATTCAGCAGACTCTGGCAACTGATTCTAGTTCTCTTATCCTCCTCCAGACCCTGCTAGGGGTGCTGAAAATAATCGTTGCATCGATGCATCGCGATTCGGGTGTCCCCGATGCGGCATCGATGCATCGCGATTCGGGTGTCCCCGATGCGGCATCGATGCATAAGGACCGGAAAATTGATTGCGGGTGACGTCATAACGACTAGCCCCACCTCTCCCGGGAAAGCGCTTGGAGCGTATTTTTAAAATTACTTTATTTTAATAAATGCCGTGTTACAATGAATGAAGTGCACCGCTGTATGTGCTTTTTAAAAAAACATGTCACTTCATACCAAATTTCACAGTAGTACAATAAATCCCGCTCATTTGACTCCCGGCCCCCCCGCCTCTCTCGCCTCCTGAGTCCTGACGTCAGCGGGGAATTCTCAGCCCCGCCCGCTGTCTATAGCTATCGTATCAGAAGAGAGGCGGGCGGGACTGAGAATTCCCCGCTGACGTCAGGACTCAGGAGACGTGAGATGAGCGGGATGTATTGTACTACTGTGAAATTCAGTATGAAGTGACATTTTTTCAAAAAGCACATACAGTACAGCGGTGCACTTCATTCATTGTAACACGGCATTTATTAAAAGAAAGTGATTTTAAAAACAGTGAGTACAAATGTGTACTCTACTTACACCTCTCGCTCTGTGCTGACAGGTCCCTGGCTATCCTGTGCACATTCCACTGTTAACTCCTAGTGTGCTGGAAGGTGCAAACATGAATGCCAAGGAACTGTCAGCACCAGTGGTGGCCTGTGCATTGTGGGGGGGGTTAGTGAAGTGATGGCAGCATTTGACGGGCACAAGTGGCTGCCTCGGGCACAGCCGGGTGCGCATGTCTCACTGCACTTTCCTGCATAGCCGGGCAATCTTTTGGGAACTGTGATGTGTCCCAGAAGATTGCAGGGTGGAAGGGCCGCCTAGGCGGCCCAAGCGGAAGTGGGAGCTTGTCGGTAATCGTGATGCATCGCGGAATCGAATCGAATCGTTGACCAGTGAAGATGCGCACCCCTAGACCCTGCGCTTTCTGCTTTCCAGCTTCTTCCTGGCAGCAGCATAAGTTGGGGGATGCTCTGTGATGTAAAGGAGAGGGCGGGACTCTTGACATCTGATGAAAGAGGGTGTGGGGTGCTCTGGACATCTAGTCTTACAGATACAACTGGCCCTTTATGAGGGCAACCGTAATGCTGGTGCGGCCCACAATGAAATTCAGCTTGACACCCCTGATCTAGCCCTTTCCTCACCAGCCATACTGTACATGTCCCAAAACCTTGCCTTTCTTCATTGCATATCAGTTTTTTCAAATACAGAAGAACAGCCCACATGATGGAGTTATCTAGGATGGTCTGTATGCACAATTAGCCTGCTAGGGACTCCCACATCTGCAAACTGAAAACCTTTCATCAAGGCAGTTTGATATTTGCATAACTCCTCTGAAGAGCTAGCCCATTGCTTGCATCAGGACTAAGGGCTCTTTAGAGGAGTAACGAGACACAAAGGTGCTGTGATGTTTTCAGGAAACTTTGTACAGCCCCTCCAACCAACCACGATCTGCCTGCATTGCAAAGACAAGCACAGAGACCCAGTGATGACATCACTAAAATAAAGTACGTAATGAAAACAGAAAGATTTTATTTTAAACATTGCGGTCACTGACACCAATGCTTGGTGTGGCGATTGCGGCCACTGACACCAATGCTTGGTGTGGCGATTGCGGTCACTGACACCAATGCTGGGGGGTGGCGATTGCGGCCACTGACACCAATGCTGGGGGGTGGCGATTGCGGCCACTGACACCAATGCTGGGGGGTGGCGATTGCGGCCACTGACACCAATGCTGGGGGGTGGCGATTGCGGCCACTGACACCAATGCTGGGGGGTGGCGATTGCGGCCACTGACACCAATGCTGGGGGGGTGGCGATTGCGGCCACTGACACCAATGCTGGGGGGGTGGCGATTGCGGCCACTGACACCAATGCTGGGGGGGTGGCGATTGCGGCCACTGACACCAATGCTGGGGGGTGGCGATTGCGGCCACTGACACCAATGCTGGGGGGTGGCGATTGCGGCCACTGACACCAATGCTGGGGGTGGCGATTGCGGCCACTGACACCAATGCTGGGGGTGGCGATTGCGGCCACTGACACCAATGCTGGGTGTTATTATCTCAATCACTGACACCAATTCTGGAGCCTAATATTGCATCCAATAACACTGATGCTAAGGATTTTTATTGCAGTCACTGACACCAGTGCTAGGAGTTTCCATTACTGGCAATGACACCAACAATAGGACTTATTTTTCTTCTTCTTCTTTCTCCTCAGTGTATGTGGTAGTACACTGTAAACAAATGCAGCAGGACCCAATTTTCTCAGTGCATTACAGCCCAATAATTTTGAGTGTGCTGCTCAACTCAACACAATGCACTTTAAATCATGAACATGTGATGCTATTGTGCAGCCTTATGGGGGTGCACTCAAGGCCCCCAATAGTTCCCAAGTCGGCTGTCACTGCTGTAGACTGTATCAGGGTAACACCATGCTGAACAGAAAAAGATTTTTAAAAGATAGGCAGAGCCAATACTCGGCACACAGGCGTTTCTTTCTAACCAGAGTATCTCCTTTCAAGATTTTGTTCCCCTCTGACGACACTCAATTGCTGACATCAAACAATTTCTATATTTAAATTTCTAACACAAAAAAAAAAAAAAAAACTGTCAAACTAGATTTTTTTTTTCAGCCTGAACCAAAACAATTGCTCCATTCTCCACAGCGACACCCAAACTCAGCATTACACAAAGTGAACATGAGAAGAGACTTTGGGTCAAAGGACAGAGAGGAAGTTGGCCCGGTGCCCATGGGCTGGGATCTGCTCTGTGTTATTTGCAATGCTAATCGTCAACACTGTTCTGCAAATGCAATCTTGCACAATAACTATCACTCAACACCCAGACTATTAATTCCGAAGTATGCAGGGCAGCTGTAATGACATGCTTCCACTGGGATGCACATCTGTCACATTTTATCACAGGGCGTCAAATGCGCTCTGCGTTTAAAGATGAACCCAGAACCCTATTCTAATTCTTCTATTCTAATATTAATTCGGCTCGGAGCTCCCCCACTCCAGTAGAACATGTCGGGAGTCAGTACAACATACACAATGTGGGGAGGTCACATGACTTATCGGCACTGCTGATGCAAGACCATGAAAGCGCTGTGCTGCGTGCTCCGGACTCTCTGCAAGCATCGCCTGCCAAGGCATTTCCTTCAATCGCTGATGTTCGCCCTCCAGATTCCAGCAAATTAAATCTCATATTGCTTTAAAATGAAGTCATCCGGCTGACCTTTAGAACACAGAATTACACAATCTTCTGTCTCCTATCTACACATTCATTTGCAAGAAACTAATAAAGCAGACCTGTCACCTTTACGCAACATCCCACGCAGATACGCCAGGTTACTATGCCGAAGGTACAACCACCGCACTTTAGCACTGCTGCATTCTTCATGATATAAATACAAGTAAAAACCAGCAGACAGAGTGGGAACACCTCATCATAACAATGAGAAGTGTGCAGAAACCTCAGCAATAGAGCCCCTGGGAGATATCAGAAATGATCAGCTGGTTAAGACCCCCGTTAAGATTGGCGCGATTTGACGCATGCCAACTCGCAGCCTATTGCCGGCAACGGCACTGTCCCAATCGGTGCAACGCTGACTTTGCAGCGCCGCACTGATTTCCAAAAGTAGTTCCTACACAACTTTTGTCAACGTCTGGGGCGGTTTCTATAGACATCTGTGCAGGAACCCGCATAGATGTCCTTCAAATCACCCCCCCGAACTCGCACTGAAATGCGGGTTTGAAATCATGCGAGTTCAGCTGACCCCGCGTTCAATGTGAATATACCCTTAGGGCCAGTTCACACCACATGCAGTCCAGTGCGTTTTTTTTCTGCATCAAAAATGCATGGAAAGTAGGTTATATGCTTTTCGATGGCATAGTCCACACCAGTGCTTGACGTTCCAGAAAAAAAAAAAAAAAAAGTAGAACATGCTGCATTTTTTCTGCACTGGAACACACCGCAACACACTTGTTCTTATTTAGGGCCAGTTCACACCATAGAAACGAAGTCCAGATGCGTTCCAGGTGCTTTTCTGCATGTGCATTTTTGATGCCGTCCAGTGCCCCCCCCCCCCTCTTTTTTCTTAACCTTAAGGCCAGTTTACACCACATGCAGTCCATTTTTTTTCTGCATCAAAAACGCATGGAAAGTAGGTTATATGGTTTCCAATGGCATAGTTCACACCAGTGCGGTCAGTTCCAGTGCGTTCCAGTAAAAAAGTAGAACATGCTGCATTTTTTCTGCACTGGACTGTACTGGAATGCTGTAAAACGTATCAAAAACGCACTGGAACGCACCTAAATGCACCAAAAGCGCACTGCAACACACTTGTCCTTATTTAAGGTTAAGAAAAAAGAGGAGGGAAAAAAGCACTGGACTGCATCAAAAATGTATCAAAAACGTGCATGCAGAAAAGCACCTGGAACGCATCCGGACTGCATTTCTATGGTGTGAATTGGCCCTTAAAGAGGAAGTAGACCCTGATGAACCCTAAACCCTCTCTTTTCCCCTTGCAAAGTAAAAGCATAATGGGCTAATATAATAGCCCATTATGCATACTAGCCCATTATCTGGCATTTACCTGCAAACAAAGCCTGCATTGTCCTCGCATCCATCTTCGCCCCTTGTCCTTCTGGGGCCGCAGACCATGGCTCTGTGACTGTCCGGGGAGTCGCGTGACGTCACTCCTGCACGGGAGCCGCCAGTCACGGAACTTGCTAGTGAAGTAATGGCACAGAGGGCTGTTTCTTCACAGCACATGCGCCGATGACGTCGGCGCATATTGTAAAGGTCTCCTAAACCATGCAGGTTTAGGAGATATTTACAGTACCTACAGGTAAGCTTTATTACATATAGGGATTACCTGTAGGTACAAGTGGTGTAACTAGATTTTCAACCACTTTCACTTAACCTCTGGAAGATTTACCCCCCTTCACGACCAGGCCATTGTTTGTGATGTGACAATACATTACTTTAACTGACAGTTGCGTGGTTGTGCGACGCTGTACCCAAATAAAATGTAAGTCCATTTTTTCCCCCACAAATAGAGCTTTCTTTTTGTAGCATTTGATCACCTCTGCGGTTTTATTTTTTGTGCTATAAACAAAAGAAAACCGAAATTTTGAAAAAAAAAAAAAAAAAAACAAAAAAAACAACTATATATTTACTTTCTGCTGTAAAACAAATCCAAAAAAAAAAAAGTGATTTTTATTTTTTTTTTTTATTTACATTTCTTCATCAATTTAGGCCAATATGTATTCTGCTACATGTTTTTGGTAAAAGGAAACCCAATAAGCGTATATGGATTGGTTTGCGCAAAAGTTATAGGGTCTACAAACTATGGGATCTATTTATGGAATTCTTATTTATTTTTTATTAGTAATGGCGGCTATCAGCGACTTATAGCAGGAGTGCAATATCGCGGCGGACAAATCGGAAAACAATGACTGACACTTTTTGGGAACCAGTGACACTAATACAGTGATCAGTGCTAAAAATATGCACTGTCACTGTACTAATGACACTGGCAGGGAAGGGGTTAACATCAGGGGCAATCAAAGGATTAAATGTGCTTTCTCACTGTGTGTGTGTGCTGCTTTTAATATAAGAAGGCATTGATCCATTGATCCATGAACACAGGATCAATGCCTTCCCTACTGACAGAACAGCAACCTGCCTTGTTTACATAGGCAGATCGCCGTTCTGGCTCTCTGCCCAACAATCGGCGGTTACCGGCGGACATTAAGGCCATGGTACCTACAGATCAGTGCTCAACCACAGTGGGAGCAGGTCGCCAGCAGCGCCCAATGCGTACCCCAGACTCAGAAGTGCAGGATCACATACTAGGTACGTGAGCCTGCGCCTTGCCGTCATATATGTACAGTATATAGTCGGCAAGTGGTTTGATTCTTCAATAGCCACAAAGGATATACAGTAAATCTATTTTGTGTGCACCATATGTCTTTGCAAAACCGATTTTACCTTGAAAAAGTATCAGTGATGCCATCACTATGCTGTACATAACCTGTGCTCACATGATGGGAAAGCTCCCAATTGTAAGAAGCGATCATGAGCTTTCCGTTAGCCGTTAACCGGACTCGAGCTCTTGGCACAGCTGTATACCACAAATGCACGCAAATATGCAGCCGCTCGGCACCAAGACCCACCCATCGAGAGGCTGCATATTTGTGTGCGGCTGGTGCCAATGGGTCAAACTCTATGAACTATCTGTAATCTCGTACTGACATTGGTCCAGCTTAGTATAATGTAATTATGCATATCTCATACCTGATTGGCTACTGGGGAAGATGACAGCCACTGTAGCCGTTGGCTGTGCGAGAGTCTTCCCCTCCCCTCCACATAGAACACAGGGGATCACTCACATGACACTGCTGCCATTCATTTATATTCTTTTCAATAAATACAAGGTGTTCTTCGATTGGATGGGGTGAACTGGAGAGGCGTTGAAGTCATGATCTCCATCTTGTCCAATCATAGAACACCTTGTATTCACTTGCCGACCGCCCCATAGCACATTTACTGCTACAGACTGGTCGCTCTGCGCAAAATCATGTATATATACACATGATTCTGCACTTCCGGGTATTGGGCACGAGTGCGCGCCACCGGAGGCTCGCTCCTGCTGTGATTTTACACAGCAGGAGCTGATCAGTGGGTCCCTCAGCCCTGATGTCCACTTGCACCCGCTGATCGTTCTTTACACAGGCAGAAACTGCAGTCTGTTTATGTAAACAAGGCATATCGCCGTTCTAGGAGTACAGAAGGTATGGATCCTGTGTTCCTGTAAAGCAGGGACACTGATCCATGCCTTCCACTAGTAAAAGCACCTCCCCCACTACACTGAAACACATCTTCGGAACACAGGAAACCCTTTGATCGCCCCTGTTAACCCCTTCCCTGCCAGTGTCATTAGTAAAGTGTCCACTGCAATATCGCAGTCCCGCTATAACTCGCCTATCGCCGCCATTACTAGTAGAAAAATAAAAATTCCATAAATATATCCCATAACTTTTAGACGCTATAAAACTCTTCTGCAAACCAATCTCTATATGCTTATAGGGAATTTTTTTTAACCAAAAATATGTAGCAGACTACATATTGACCTAAATTTATGAAGAAATTTGATTTTTTTTTTTTTTTTTTTTATATAGGATATAATTTAAAGCAGAAAGTAAAAAATGTTTTTTTGTTTTTTTTAAATTGACAGTTGTTTTTTTTGTTTTTTTGTTTATAGCACAAAAAATAAACAGAGGTGGTCAAATATCACCAAAAGAAAGCTCTATTTGTGGGGAAAAAGGACATACATTTTTTGGGTACAGTGTTGCATGACCGCGCAATTATCAGTTAAAGTAACGTAGTGCCAAAAGGCAAAAAAATGGCCTGGTCATGAACTGGGCTAAATCTTCCTGGAGCTAAAGTGGTTAAAAAAAAATATGTTCTATGAATTGTGGCATTGCCAAGTGAGCAGAGGAGAAGCAGCTTGCATAGAACCTGAGCAGGACCCAGAAAATTATGTCCATCACTGTAATGCCCTGTACACACGGTCGGACATTGATCGGACATTCCGACAACAAAATCCATGGATTTTTTCCGATGGATGTTGGCTCAAACTTGTCTTGCATACACACGGTCACACAAAGTTGTCGGAAAATCCGATCGTTCTGAACGCGGTGACGTAATATGCGTACATCAGGACTATAAACGGGGCAGTAGCTAATAGCTTTCACCTCTTAATTTACTCTGAGCATGCGTGGTACTTTGTCCATCGGATTTGTGTACACACGATTGGAAATTTCCGATTTTGTTGTCGGAAAATTTTATATCCTGCTCTCAAACTTTGTGTGTCAGAAATTCCTATGGAAAATGTGTGATGGAGCCTACACACGGTCGGAATTTCCGACAACAAGGTCCTATCACACATTTTCCATCGGAAAATCCGACCGTGTGTACAGGGCATTAGAGCACTGACTACTATAGTGATTTCCAGCTTCCCCAGTAGCCTATCAGGTATGAGATATGTATGGGAACATTGGACCAAACGGGACCACTGTAAGTATACAAAAACAGACAATCCCTGGAGTTCAGCTTTCTACAAAACACTGAAATCTCAGTAGAGGACTGACCCTTTAAAAGAAACCTACCTGTAGTATGGGGCTGCCATTACGGACCTCCTTCTGAAAATACTTGTTGCCTGGTAGTCCAAAACTTTGAAGCACAGCCCCAGAACAAGCATGCAGCAAGTGCAATCAGAAATCCTGCTGTGCAAACGTGTTCAGGGTCACCGACTCATTGGAAGTTCAGCAGGACAGCCATGCAATTAGCTTTTTCAAAAAGATAGTTCAGCAATAGCAGCCCTATGTTTTTCTCATTATTGTTTGCTCCTAATGACGGCTTTATATCCTGCCTTAGCAACTGTCAGTCTTTACACAGCTCATCTCTATACTCACCCAGACTTCAAACAGCCCTCAGCTCTCCTATAAAAGTTAACGAGCTGAGGGCTACTGAAAAAAGTCTGCACTGGGATTAAAGCCAACCTTCATAGGAAAGGTAAAGCCAGCATTCTTCTAATCCTTACCCCTCCCTGTTACATAATTACCGTAAATGTATTTTTTTTTTTTCTCCATTTGTAAAGCATGTCCCTTTTTTGCTGGACTTCGTCATTGGCATGCGTTCCGTAGCTCTCAGCAGCCCAAAGCCTTCTGGGATATCATATCACCCATCCCTGGAGGCTTCAGGACAGTCCCCCCGCAGTCTGTTCATTTCACAAATGCGTAGGGGCGCTGCAACTGGGGGGCCGGCAGTGCAGGATGAAGAAGATACAGCCAGCTCCCAAATCCAAGATGGCGGCGTGTGATCAGGAGCTGGCAGGACTGACTCCCGATCAAGTGACAGCCAATCACAGTGGTCAAGTGGTCACGTGATCAGGCAGTTCCCCCAGGCATAAAAAGACCTTGTTAAAAGGGATTCCGGGGCTGGAGCGGGAAGGGCTCAGTCATAATTACTGACAATATTCCAATCGTTTTCAGCTTAATTATACATACAGATCATCAGCACAAACATGGGGAAAATATTAGTAACCAGTAAGCAGTAACCAGGGGATGCCAAGTTTTATGAAAGATTGTTTCCAGTGAAGCTAAGGAAGGGATTCTTTCAATTTCCCATGATGCATCTGAAAAACAGGGAGTTGTCTAGACCCGTGTTTCTCAACTCCAGTCCTCAAGGTGCCCCAACAGGTCATGTTTTCAGGCTTTCCATTATCTTGCAAAGGTGCTTTAAATCAGAGTCAATGGCTTGGTATTTTGGACAGCCATTTTATCACACCACATGCAGTCCAGTGCGTTTTTTTTTTTCAGCATCAAAAACGCATGGTAAGTAGGTTATATGGTTTTCAATGACATAGTTCACACCAGTGCGGTCAGTTCCAGAAAAAAAAAAAAAAAGTAGAACATGCTTCAATTTTCCTGCACTGGAACGCTGTAAAACGCATTAAAAATGCCCTGGAACACACATGTCCTTATTTAAGGTTAATAAAAAAAGGAGGAGGAAAAAATGCACCGGACTGCATCAAAAACGCACATGCAGAAAAGCATCTGGAACGCATCCGGACTGCGTTTCTATGGTGTGAACTGGCCCTAAGAGAAATTCCCAAAACATGGCCTGTTGGGGGTACTTGAGAATCACTGCTCTAGACTGCTTTTGACCAGAAAATGCAATTTTTTTACAATGTAATACAGTACCATACAGAATCCCATCACAGTGGCTAAGCTTTTTCCAATTTATTCAAAACCAAATAAAGTTGACGTGTTGAAGAAGAAAAAAAAAAAAAAAAAAAAAAAAAAAAAAAAAAAAAGGAGGTGTTCAAACCATTCCTCACACTACACCAAACTACAAAAATATATTTTGGCTGGAGTTTCACTTTAAACTTTGCCTTTAGGTTTTTTTTGTGGGTTTTTTTTTTTGTTTTTGTTTTTTGCTATCTGTGTCCCATTGGGAAGATTTCTCTTCACTTCCTGTGCTATAGCCACAACAGGAAGTGAGAGAGGAAAAAGTGAGAAAAATCCCAGTTAGTCACAAGAACTAGTGTCCCCCATTGGACGATTTCCCCTCTAAGGCCTCATGCAAACTGAGCTTAAAAAATGCCGCCGTTACAGGAATTTGGCATCTTTTTTCTCAGCCTGTAAAAAGCACCTCTATGTTAGCCTATGTGTCCGTCCATGCACACAGGCGTTTACAGAAGAGGAGCGTTTACAGGCTGAAAAAAAAGAAACATTACTTACAGTGCCTTGAAAAAGTATTCATACCTCTTGAAATGTTCCACATTTAGTCATGTTATAACCAAAAAAAAATGTAAATGTATTTTATTGGGATATGTGATAGACCAGTAATGGCGAACCTTGGCACCCCAGATGTTTTGGAACTACATTTCCCATGATGCTCATGCACTCTGCAGTGTAGATGAGCATCATGGGAAATGTAGTTCCAAAACATCTGGGGGTGCCAAGGTTCGCCATCACTGTGATAGACCAACATAAAGTGGCACATAATTGTGAAGTGGAAGGAAAATGATAAATGGTTTTGAACATTTATTACAAATAAATCTGTGAAAAGTGTGGCGTGTGGTATATTGGTCCTTAGACATGGTGGCTGCATTTGTTTATATTTTTCATGCTTTTCTCCTTTATCTTCACCACCTGGTGATCCTGCTAGTAACACACTTGTGGTCTTATAACAACACTCATTCACTATACCGTATCTATAAAAAGCAGCATTGTCACCCTAGGACGGGAAGGGTGCAAGATCTACAGAACACTCTCCCCCCTTATTTTGATAACATAAATGGGAGGGGTTCTCTAGTCCTCAGTTATACTTAGGAACAAGGGCATTGCTAGGTCTACAAAAGATCTGGGGCTAGAGCCCATAGCAGCATAGTAAAGAAAGTCATACGCTTGGGCGGGCATACACATGTATATACAGCAATATACATGTGTCTGTATATATCCCCAGAGAGCCCCCCCCTTACATCAGGGTCCCCAGAGAGCCCCTCTTACATCAGGGTCCCCGGAGAGCCTCCTCCTTACATCAGAGTCCCCAGAGAGCCTCTCTTACATCAGGGTCCCCGGAGAGCCTCCTCCTTACATCAGAGTCCCCAGAGAGCCACCCCCTTGCATCAGGGTTCCCAGAGAGCCCCCCCCTTACATCAGGGTCCCCAGAGAGCCTCTCTTACATCAGGGTCCCCGGAGAGCCTCCTCCTTACATCAGAGTCCCCAGAGAGCCTCTCTTACATCAGGGTCCCCGGAGAGCCTCCTCCTTACATCAGAGTCCCCAGAGAGCCACCCCCTTGCATCAGGGTCCCCAGAGAGCCACCCCCTTGCATCAGGGTCCCCAGAGAGCCTCCCCCTTGCATCAGGGTTCCCAGAGAGCCCCCCCCTTACATCAGGGTCCCCAGAGAGCCCCCCCCCCCTTACATCAGGGTCCCCAGAGAGCCTCCTCCTTACATCAGAGTCCCCAGAGATCCACCCCCTTGCATCAGGGTCCCCAGAGAGCCACCCCCTTGCATCAGGGTTCCCAGAGAGCCTGCCTGACATTAGGGTCCCCAGAAATCCTCCCCCTTAAATCAGGGTTCCCAGAGAGCCCCCCCCCCCACTTACATCAGGGTCCCCAGAGAGCCTCCCCTCGGGGACCCCTGCAGAGACTCGGGGCTATGGGCCCCAGATTTGGGGCTATAGCCCCAAAAGCCACCCCCTAGCGACGCCACTGCTTAGGAACAATGCAACTGATGAATGCATTGTAGGATGTTATCTGCTCACAAGATCACTGGCAGGATCAATAGGATTTATTTATTTTTTTGCATTTATCGACTAGATATAACAAAATGCTTTCAACTGTATTTTTTACATCATATGCATTCAAATGTGTTTTAAATGCAGTAGGAACGCATGTGCAAGAAAAATTTGTGTATTTTCAGCAAGCCTTTGCTGCTTACAGCATGCTGCATTTTTTGCATGTAAAAGTACTGGAACACACGTAAATGCACATGAACGCATGTAAACGCAACTCAGTAAATAAAAAATGATAAATAAGGCATTGGGGAAACTAAAAAAAAATATCAACCCAAAAACGCATTAAAAATGCTTGTATATTATTGTGCATGCAGAACTACTAATTAAAAGTGGGGGTTGCAGTGTAAAAAAGTCCTATGGCTGCATTCATACCTCAGCAGCATGGAAACACACCTTTCTGCCTGCGTTTCTAGAAACGCACAGAAAACGGGTTTCTGGGTGAAAAATGTATGTAACCAGACACACTTGAGCTTTTTTTTTGGTGCATTTCTTACACCGCAAGCAGCCTGTTCAAGTCAATGAGCTTCCTGGAATCGCATTGTTGGTTCAGATATGTGCGAATTCCACCACACTACTCTCCACTAAGGATGAGCTCCGGCGTGTTCGCATGCTGCACGTGCCGATCCCGCCAGGAAGTCGGCACGGCGCAGCGCTAATCACAGGCAGTGAGACATTTCCCGAGCTCTGCAGCCACACATCGGGAAATGTCTCCCTGCCTGTGATTAGCGCTGCACCGTGCCGACTTCCTGGCGGGATCGGCACGTGCAGCATGCGAACACGCCGGAGCTCATCCTTACTCTCCACAAAAACCAGGAAATACACAGGAAGTTAACACCTTTTTTCTTTTTCCATTATGATTCCATTGGCTAGAACATCAATCGCAGCTATGACCAACTCCTGAAATTCGCGGTAAAATCGCACCTCACACAGGACAAAAAAACGGAACAAATTCGCAGCGCAGCAGTGTGAACCGGCACTTAGCCCCAATGAGCTATCGCGTTAAAACGCACATCATTCATGTGTGAACGCAGCCTAAGGATCATACGCATTTTACAATGCAATATGAATGCATGTACAAGAAAAATGGACGTGTTATAGTGAGCCTAGATGACACCTTTAGGCCTCATTCACACTGGCACTCCCGTGTTTACCTTTTTTTAAATGAAGGAGAAGTGATCCAGGAACTACTTTTATGATTTCCAGATCCCTTCTTCCTGCTTTTAGATGGTTCTGCTTTAGCTGCGTTTACATGAATTTAGAGTATCCTAATTAGACCCTAAACCCACAGAATTCTATTTTCTCTAAACACGCTCAGTGTGAACAGCACCACCAAAAAAATCATTACATGCGTTTATATGAGAAAGTCCTCTAAACGTAAAGAAACGCAGGTTTGACAGTGCCATGTGAATGGGGCTGTGGGATCTGTTCACATATTTGTGTCTCCGTTGTCATTCATTTGCATGGGCTGCTGTACTTGTGGGAAAGGAAACGCAGGGAAAAAGTCCCCTTTTTCTAAAATGCACTTGAAAGGCAGCTGCACAGAACTGCATGTGATTTTCATGCGTTCCAGGACCCCCAAATGTTTGACTTCCAGTGCTTTCACCTGGGTTTAATAAAAAGGGAGCATGCTGCATTTTGCGCTGTAAAAGCATGTGAATACAACTCAAGAAAAAAAAAATTAATGGCAAAAAAAAAAAACGCTCTGCAAATGCATCACAAAACACATATAAACGCACAAAAAGGAAGCACACGCTGAACACAGGGATTGTGATATGAAGCGCTTAGGCTACTTTCACACTGGGGTCGCGCTTTACTGTTCTTTTAGCGTTTTTAACCCCCACTAGCGGCCAAAAGAAAGGGTTAAAACCAACCGTGTTGCGGCACTTCTGAAACGCTTTTCAGGTGCTTTGGAAGCGCTGCCCATGTATTCCAATGGGCAGGGGCGGTTTAGGAGTGCTGTATACAAGATGCTGCTTGCAGGACTTTTTGTAACGTCCCAGAAACGCATTGTCTCAGTGTCAAAGTACTCAGGCTTTCACACTGGGGTGGCATGGGAGGCGCTTTTAAGGCGCTTTTTTTAGCGCTAAAACGCCTTTCACACCAGATGCATTTTGGACTGCACTCCAACTGTATAGACAGTCCAAAATCCAGTCTATCCTATGGGCACAGTTCACACCATTGCAGTGCAGCACAGTGCAAAAAAAGTACAGCATGCAAATGCACAAAAATGCATGCAAAACGCACTGCCAAAGGATCACATAGAAGCCCAAGGATAGAAAGAAGGAAGTGACCACAAAGGACAAACGCAGATAGAAAAACGCAACTACATGCATCAAAAACATGCAGTTACTTGCAGTTTCAGGTGTGAAAGGGGCCTTAGGGCTCCATTAATTTGCAATCCCACTTAATGCTGTTCTGCATAAACATTCACATGGTTTTTAAATGCGTTTGCAGCACTTTTTTTTGCATTATTTATTTTTCACCTGGTTGCATTTACGTGCGTTTGTGATAAGTTCCAATGCAAACACATGCAGCAAGTGAAAGAGCTGCAATGGTGGAAGTGAGACTCACTGAGACACTTTCACTTTTCTTGCACATGCATTTATCCTGCATTATAATACACACAGGGGACAGGAAGATCTGAGCTCTCCATGACATGTAGATGATTATGATGTGACATGATGTGAATGAGCCCCCCTCCCCCCCAGGACATGCTCAGTGCAATCATACAGACCTGTCCTCAGTCCCCTCCATGCACATGCTGTGTTCAGTGATGAGATTCCTCCAGCTGGATCTGCAGAGAAAACTTCCCAAACTCCAAGAAATAGTATGCAGGACTGTCAGTCCGGAGTCCACACCCAGCACTGCACTGCTTCCCCCAACAAGTCAACAACTCCCAGTCCTACAAAACTTCTTTTCTCTGCTAGTCTCACTCCATGCAGGCGTCACTTCCTCGTCTCCTCTACTCCTCCTTCTGGTGGAGGAGGGAAGTGCAGGAATGTCATCTGCAGACAGGGATGGGTGACCTTTAGATCAGTGCTGCAGGACAGGACACCCTGGACAGGCTGTGACACTGACAGGTCAGGGGGGTCTGGGCTGTGTACATCTAGATTGTTCTGATCACTGTCTGCAGGAGGTTAAAGTTGAGCTAAAAGGAAAACTTTTTCTCATTTTAGATAAAGTAAGGGCTGGATTACACAGGCAGCAGGGTCTGCCATGGCTCTAAAAAGCGATCTGCGGTGGATCCCTTTTCAGAGGCATTTGACAGGCGGTGGGGATGCAATCTGTTGCTTTCTCACTGCTGGTTTTAACCCTGTAACTGCCACACCACCATGCCACAACCACATGCATTGCACACAGTTGTGGGGCGGTTGCAGTTCAGCCCCATTCACCTTAATGAGTCACAGACAGTAGTGCCCATCAAACATGACGAGGTTTCATCTCTTCTTCGGCTGCAAAGCAAAGGATTCCATCATGTGCGCCCCCCGCCCCCTCCACTGCCTTTACAGCTTAACCACTTGCCAACCAGGCCAATTCTGACATTTCTCTCATAGATGTAAAAATCTGTGTTTTTTCTACAAGATTACTTAGAACCCGCCAAACATTTATATATATATATATATATATATATATATATATATATATATAATTTTTGGTAATTTTTTTATTTATTTTTTATTTTTTTAGCAGAGACTCTATGGAATTTTTTGCTAATTTTTGTGGGAAAAAAACCACTTTCATGAGTTTAAAAAAAAACCACACGTGAAATATTTTTACAGGTTACAAGTTTAGAGGAGGTCTTGGGCTAGAATTATTGCTCTCGCTCTAACGATCGCGGCGAAACCTCAAACGTGTGGTTTGAACGCCGTTTTCATATGCGGGCTCGACCGACATATGCGTTCACTTCTGCGAGCACAAGTGGATGGGGGAGTGATCATTTTTTATTTTTTTTTTTAATTATTGTTTCTTTTATTTATTTTTTTATCTTTTTTTTTACACTTTCCCTTTAAAAAAAAATGTTTTAATCACTTTTTTTCCTATTACAAGGAATGTAAACATCCCTTGTACTAGAAATAGGGCATGACAGGTCCTCTGTACAGAGAGATCTGGGGGTCCATAAGTCCCCAGATCTCTCCTTTATGCTGGAAAGCCTGAGGTAAAAAAAAAAAAAAAACAATCTTAGGCTTGCCAGCAAAAAAAAAAAAAAAACAGCAGTTTACATCTGCCTGCGCCGAAAGTGACATCATGACATTGCTTCCTGGCCTCTGAGGGTCATAGAGATGGCGGGGACCATCTGGTCAGCTCTGACCCTCTGACTGTCTGTCACCATCGCTCCTGCTCTGCTCTTCCACGATCATTGGAGTGCTGAACTGTGGAGGGGCGGGGAGCGGGCGTCTCAGCGAGGAGACTGCCATCAGTCAAGGCAGCTGGCGGATCCAGACTTCGGAAGTCGGGATGATGATTCCAGTCATTCCATCAGATTCCAGTGATGTCAGCAGAGAGCGTTCTCTGCTGAAAACGGGTCACACAAGTGCAAAACCAATCTCACTTTTGTGACCCATAGGAGAAGCCCAGTCTAAAAAGCTCAGGCTGGACTTCTCCTTTAGACCCCTTTCACACTGGGGTGCTTTGCAGGCGCTACACTAAAAATAGCGCCTGCAAAGCACCCTGAAAGTGCCGCTGCTTTGTCTCCAATGTGAAAGCCCCGAGTGCTTTCACACTGGAGCGGTGCGCTAGCAGGACGGGAAAAAAAGTCCTGCTAGCAGCATCTTTGGAGCGGTGAAGGAGCGGTATACACACTGCTCCTTCACCTGCCCATTGAAATCAATAGGGCACCGCAGCTATACCGCCGGCAAAGTGCCTCTGCAGAGGCGCTTTGCTGTGGTTTTTAACCCTTTCTCGGGCCGCTAGCAGGGGGTAAAACCGATCCGCTAGCGGCCGAATACAGACGGTAAAGCGCCGCTAAAAATAGCGGCGCTTTACCGCCGACGCACCTCCCGCCCTAGTGCGAAAGGGACTTAAGATTGAGTTCTGTAAAGATGTTCTGGAAGCAACCTGTAGGTGACGCATTACACAGTAATGAGGGGGAAGTGACGTTCTTGCCAACAGTGGTAATAAAGTAGAGAAAGAACCAGAACATGGCAGAAAAAAACTGCTCTAATTTCTCATCATTCTACAGGTTTGCAGAACTGTTCTAACCACTTACAGACCTCCCACCGTCGTTATACGTCAGCACTTTGAAGAGGAGTATCGTTGTTATGGCAGCAGTTAGCTGCTATAACCCCGGTATCCTCTTCTTCAGCGGGTGGTCCGCTTTCAGATAAAAGTGGTCTCTGTGATGGATTCGCCGCAAGATCACTTTTATCGATGGCGGTGCCCTCCGCCGTTTACCGACAGCGACGGAGGCGATCACGTCCTCTCCCCTCTGTGGTATGGAGCTGAGTGAGGGGAAGATGGGCCCCAGCCAGCTCCATACCATTGCAGGGCGGAAGCAACGTCAAAACGTCACTTCCGCCCATAGCTCCTAAAGCAACTTTTTTTTTTTTTTTTATTGCATTTTAGTGTAAATATGAAATCTGAGGTCTTTTTGACCCCTGTCATGCTTTTTTTCTATTACAAGGGTTTACATTCCATGTAATAGGAATAAAAGTGACACCTTTTTTTTGTTTAAAGAATAGTATAAAAATAAAAAATAAAATGTAAAATAAATAATAAATTTTAAAAAAATGTTTTAAACGCTCCCCGTCCCGCCGAGCTCGCAGGCAGAGGCGAACGCATATGTGAGTAGCGCCCGCATATAAAAACCGTGTTCAAACCACACATGTGAGGTATCACCGTGATCGGTAGAGCGAGAGCAATAATTCTAGCCCTAGACCTCCTCTGTAACTCAAAACATGCAACCTGTAGAATTTTTTAAACGTCGCATATGGAGATTTTTAAGGGTAAACGTTTGTTGCCATTCTACGAGCGGGCGCAAATTTGAAGCGTGACATGTTGGGTATCAATTTACTTGGCGTAACATTATCTTTCACAATATAAAAAAAATTGGGCTAAGTTTTCTGTTGTCTTATTTTTTAATTAAAAAAAGTGTATTTTTTCCGAAAAAGTGCGCTTGTAATGCCTCGTACACACGGTCGGATTTTCCGACGGAAAATGTGTGATAGGACCTTGTTGTCGGAAATTCCGACCGTGTGTAGGCTCCATCACACATTTTCCATCGGATTTTCCACCACACAAAGTTTGAGAGCAGGATATAAAATTTTCCAACAACAAAATCCGTTGTCGGAAATTCCGATCGTGTGTACACAAATCCGACGCACAAAGTGCCACGCATGCTTAGAATAAATAAAGAGATGATAGCCATTGGCTACTGCCCTGTTTATAGTCCCGACATATGTGTTTTACGTCACCGCGTTCAGAATGATCGGATTTTCCGACAACTTTGTGTGACCGTGTGTATGCAAGACAAGTTTGAGCCAACATCCGTCGGAAAAAATCCTAGGATTTTGTTGTCAGAATGTCCGATCAATGTCCGACCGTGTGTACGGGGCATAAGACTGCTGAACAAATACAGTGTGACAAAAAGTATTGCAACGACCGCCATTTTATTCTCTAGGGTATTAGAAAATATATATATATATATATATATATATATATATATATATATATATGTAATGTTTGGGGGTTCTAAGTATTTTTCTAGCAAAAAAAACAGATTTTAACTTGTAAACAACAAGTTTGAAAAATAGGCCCGCTCCTTAATGACATAAATTTAAAGCAGAGTTCCACCCAAAAATGGAACTTCCGCTTTAAGTGAAGGTGACCCCCTGACATGCCACATTGGGCATGTAATTTTTTTTGGGGGGGGAGGGATACCTTCTTTTTAGGTGCATGCAGCTTCCACTTCCTCCCGGGGCTCCGCGGAGCCGGAAGAATGTTCACCTTTCCCCCCTCCCTCCGTGCAATCTTCTGGGACATGTCACAGGTCCCACAAGATTGCCCAGCCAATCACAGCGCGCAGTGCGGCTCGCGCATGCGCAGTTCGTGCCCGGCTGTGAAGCCACAGCCTGGCGCCCACAGACACAATGCTGGCGGAGAGGGAGAGGAGCGGATGTCCGATTATTTAATGTCAGCAGTTACACTTTTTGTAGCTGCTGAATTTTATATGGGTGGAACTCCACTTTAAGTAAAATTTATATGTAAAAGACTCATAATGGCTCTGCAATGATGGATGTTATGTTAAACACAAGTATTGAGTATTATGAGTTTATTAGCAATAGATTAATTCAAGATGTAAAAGTACTAAACTTTAAAACTAGTCAAAAGTGTTGTATAATTGATATTATAGGCCTAAAAAAATAAAGGACATGTAAAATTTCTGCAGCCATATACCATTCAAGAGGCAAAAGAAAGAGAAAATATTTCACATTTAAAAGTTATGCAAACCGCAATTGTTTTAAATCTGGTCATTTCTGAGTGTGTATATAATTGTGTAAATGAAACAAAAGACACATGCTTCTAGGCATAGTATTGTAAGCAGCCCTCAAAAATTCCGCTCGCCTGCTCGCATTTTGCGAGTGGAATTTAGTGCATGGCGAGTGAGGAGCAGGGGTGGACCAGGCTGACCATTTCCTGGCTAAAGCAATCAGCCAGGAAACTGTCAGCCGGAGGGCACAGAGCAGCAGGGCCGGACTGCCCTGGCGCCGCTTTGAGCTGAGCTGAGGCTACAGCTCTCCCCTCCCTCTCTCTGTCTCCTTCTCCTCTTACGTATCACACACGGAGCTGGGTCTGTGTTCGGCGGCACGGTGTAACAAGGTCCCGCCCCCCTAGACCGGCTCGTGTGATAGTAGATTGAATCAGTGTTCCGCCTATGAAACAAGCTGGTCTAGGGGGGCGGGACCTTGTTTCACCGTGCCGCCGAACACAGACCCAGCTCCGTGACACACAGCGGGACATGCTGCATTTGATGGGGCACAGTAAAGCTGCATTGATGGGGCACAGTAAAGATGCATTGATGGAGCACAGTAAAGCTGCATTGATGGGGCACAGTAAAGCTGCATTGATGGGGCACAGTAAAGATGCATTGATGGAGCACAGTAAAGCTGCATTTGATGGGGCACCGTGGGGTTGCATTGACGGGCACAGTGAGGCTGCGTTCAGGGGCACAGTGAGGCTGTGTTCACGGGCACAGTGGGGCTGCGTCCACAGGCTCAGTGAGGCTGAGTTCACGGGCATTGAGGCTGAGTTCATGGGCAGTGAGGCTGCGTTCATGGGCATAGTGAGGCTGCAATGATGGGCACCGTGAGGCTGCAATGATGGGCACAATGAGGCTGCAATGATGGGCACAGTGAGAGTGCATTGATGGGCATAGTGAGCCTGCATTCATGGGCACCGTAAAGCTGCATTTGATAGGCACAGTGAGGCTGCATTGATGGGCATAGTGAGGCTGCATTCATGGGCACCGTAAAGCTGCATTTGATGGGCACAGTGAGGCTGCATTCATGGGCACAGTGAGGATGCATTCATGGGCACAGTGAGGATGCATTCATGGGCACCATAAAGCTGCATTTGATGGGCACAGTGAGGCTGCAACAATGGGCACACTGAGGCTGCATTGATGGGCACAGTGAGGCTGCATTGATGGGCACAGTGGGGCTGCATTGATGGGCACAGTGGGGCTGCATTGATGGGCACAGTGAGGCTGCATTGACAGGCACAGTGAGAGTGCATTGATGGGCACAGAGAGGCTGCATTCATGGGCACAGAGAGGCTGCATTCATGGGCACCGTAAAGCTGCATTTGATGGGCACGGTGAGGCTGCACTGATGGGTACTGATATGATTTATGTTAATATTAGTAAAGTTGTTGTTAATATTTTTTTCTGGAACTTAATTCTGCTTAAAACATTTAACAGTGTAATTTCATGAGATAATTTACAAGGGCGTGTTTAGGGGTGGACTTATGGGTGGGGCAGGGTAGGGATTGGGTGGGGCAACTTGTGGCGAGTAACTCTTAAGGCCTGGCTAGTGGCTCAGGACTTGAAATTTTGAGCCCTGTTGTAAGTATTGTTAATGTTATTGAAGTGTTATATTTACTGGCTAAGAGAGGAAATAGTAAAAAGTAGAGAAAGAACCAGAACATGGCAGAATAAAACGGCTCTCATTTCTCATCATTCTACAGTTATTGGCTATCATTTGTTCACGTTTGAGATCAATAACATTACTTTAACTGACAATTGCGCGGTCATGCAACGCTGTATATAAATTCAATTTATATCCTCTTTTTTCCCCACACATAGAGATTTCTTTTGATGGTGCTTGATAACCAATGTGTTTTTTTATTTGTTTTGCTATAAAGGAAAAAAGACAGATAATTTGTTAAAAAAAAAAACGATATTTTTTACATTCTGCTATGAAACACATCAAATAAACACATTTTAAAAATCTAATTTCCTCATAAATTTAGGCCAATATGTATTCTGCTACATGTTTTTGGTTAAAAAAAATCCCAATAAGCATATATGGATTGGTTTATGCAGACGTTATAGCGTCTACAAACTATGGAATATATTTATGGAGTTTTTATTTATTCATTTTTTATACTAGTAATGGAGGCGATCAGTGACTTATAGTGGAGCTGAGCTATTGCAGGGGACCATTGGACACTAACTGACACTTTGTGAAACCCGTGACACAATACAGCGATTAGTGCTAAAAATATGCATAGCTCCCAACTGTCCCTGATTTGGAACAAAGTCCCTCTGCCCCTGTTTCCTCCTCATTTTGGTCTGATCTATATTGTTGAGTATAAAATGAATTATTAGTGTTTCCCAGTGCTAAACCTTTCATCCAATTTCTAAATTGCTGCATTTGTTAATTTCACATGCCAGTATAAAGGAATAGTAGTGGTAAAAAAAGCACTTGTGGGTTTAACTAATAATTTTTTTGTATAATTCTCCTTTAAGAGGGTGTGGCAGAGGGTGTGTCCTATGCCTACATACTTTTGCTAATTGGTGTCCCTCCTTCCCATCTCAAGTTGGGAGGTATTAATATGCACTGTCACTGTACTAATGAAACTGGCTGGGGAGTGGTTTACCACTTCAATACTAGGCACTTTCACCCCCCTCCTTCCCAGACCAGCTTTCAGCGCTGTCAAACTTTAAATAGAATTGCGCGGTCATATAATACTGTACCCAAATGACATTTTTATCATTTTTTTCACACAAATAGAGCTTTCTTTTGGTGGTATGTAATCACCGCTGGGTTTTTTATTTTTTACGTTACAAATAAAAAAAGACCGTAAATTTTCCAAAAAATGCATTTTTTTTAGTTTCTGTTATAAAATTTAGCAAATAGGTCATTTCTCTTGATACATTTTGACCAAAAATGATGCTGCTACATTTTTGGGTGTTGGCAGTGATGGAGGATAGATAGGTGTTTTATGGGGACACTGACATGTATGGGGACAGGGGTGACAGTGGTGCTTGGTGTACTGTTTGTGGGGTGATCTGTAACAGCTCTCTGTATAAAATCATCCTCACATAGAGCAGTACCATCTTAAGAGCATTATAGGCCCCGGGTAATACAGTGCCCTAGGACCTATGAAATATATAAAAAATAAGAAAAAAACTGTGCCCCAGGACCAGAATAACCATACAAATTATAATCTGAGCACAATCTACTTTAGACCTACTAACAACTATAGATCTATATAGGGGGAGGGGCTGTATATGACGGTGTGCGGCGGGGAACACACAGCTATTGAAATAAAAGCTGTTATGTTCCCGGCGCTCTGATCAACCAGGCAGCGGCGGTTCTCCTCTCCCTTCCCCTACGATCGCTCCGACAAACCCAGGCTGCCGGCGGTGCTCCCCCCGCCCCCCAGGCAGCCCACACTCTTTTTTGAGGGCTGTGAATGATGCTTGGCTGGGGTCGCTGGGCAGGTGGGGCCACCCAGGCAAGTGGGGCTCCCGGGCAACTGCCCAACATGTCCATGCGAAAAGACGGCCCTAACAGAGAGCTGTCAGAGATCTGCAGATTCCCACAACTTGGGGCGTTCTTGAGCGTCCGCTCAGAACGGGTGGGAGGTGATTAAATATCTAGAGCGATCAAAGGGTTAACTGTGTCTAGCCAGTGTTTTTGTGTACTGTATGTGCTGCTTTTACTGGGGGAAGAGATGCATTTTATTCCCTGCTTTGCAGGGATACAAAATCCATCCCTTTCCCCCCCTGTCAGAATGGAGATCTGCCTTGTTTACATAGTTCTGTTTTACACACGATCTGTGTGTGCCGGTGGACATCCAGTACAGATCAGCTTCTGCTGTGAAAGTGCAGAATCGCATATATACAGGAGAGCTGCCCTGTCGCAGTAAATCTGCTATGGGGTGGACATAAGTGGTTAATTCCTGCTTCAGCTGCAAAGTATTCCAGCACGTGTACACCAACATCCACTACCTATCCAGCTTAAGGCTGGGTGTATACTATTGCGAATTGGATGCGGGTTTCCCCACATCCAATTTGCATAGCGGGAGATTGTGAGCGGCTCTCTGTGGAGCCGGTTCACATATGTCCGCAGCAGCTCCGGTGCGAATTGCACAGAAGCCCTGTGCGTCTTTTGGTCCGTTTCAGGTCCGAATTCAGCTAAAAATTCAGGCTGAAATCGGACCTGAAACGGTGAATGGAGTCCTGCTGTGAGCCGCTGCGTTCTCCAGTGTGAACCCAGCCTAAAAGAGAAGTATGAACAATACTATTTTGGTCAAACTTCTCTTGTGGGTCACAGGATTGCACTTACTTTTGCTCTCCTGTGACCCAGAATCCACCAACAGTAGGCTATAGCCCACTTGTCAACTGATATGGTAGAGCTGTTCCAGGCTCTGAAAGGATCTCGACCATATTGTCAGGATCCACCCAACTGCCTGATTGACAGTTGGTTCAGCCTCTCAGTGCACGGATTAGAACCGAAGCCGGCTGCTCCTGCCCCCTTCAAAGACCGGCACCCCAGTGAGTGTTCATGTGTTCGCTCAGTTCTCAAGCCGGAAGGGGGGATGCGGCAGCACAGACGTGAGTATGTATGTTTGTTTTTTTATATAGCCCAAACATCTCCGTTAGGCCCCATTCACACTGCGAATCTGCGAAATTCTGCCCGCAATTCCAAATTAAATAACAATGTAATGCAAAATGCGCACTGCGAGTTTAGGTGTCATTCACCCCAGAAAGCATTGCGACTCGACAGAATTGCGTGGCAATTTCAACAAAATGGGCCTTTAAAAATCATGTGAAGCTTGTCACCCTTAAAAAGGGCAGGAGCTTCTTTTGGGTGACAAAGGTCAATTGAAATGAATAGGCTGCCCTATGTGGGAAGCGCGGAATCACGTGAAAATCGCCTACACAAATTAATGAGCAGGAACGCAAGTTCCCACTACACGAATTGTAAATGGGGGCCTTTAGGGGAAGCAGCTGGGGGATGGTTAAAATACAGCTCAACCACATGTTTTTACAGCCCAACAACTGCAAAAGTAATCATGCCCTAAACCCTAAAAAGTTTTTTTTTTGCCACCTGTGTAGCATTGGGGAGCTTTCCTTGCACTTCCTGTCCTATAGCTGAAACAGGAAGTGATTTGAAATCTCTCCAAAGTGAGGCAATGCCTAGTTGTCACTCGTGATGATCTTGGGTATGGTTGGAATATGATCTGATTTGAGCACACATGGAAGTTGTCACCTGTATGGTCCAATCATCTACAGCTAGGGCGTTTATATTCTTTACATGCACCTTATATACTTGCAGGGCAGGGAATGCCCCAGTCACGGATGATTGGCTATTACAGGTGACAACTTCCTGGAGGGCTCAAACACATACCGGTAGGTTTAGTTTCTAGTGCAAACAGGCTGGAGTTCATCACTAGTTGTCCCAATTAAGTTGTAAACATGACATATGAACAAAGTATATCCTTCTATAGTGTGTACTTGTCTCAATTCAGAGAACTAAGCATCATTTCTGTCTGCTGCCTCATTCCTCTGTTATCTGCATAAGTCACTTCAGAAAAGTTGTCCTGACACCAAGAGATAAAAAGGTGACAGGGGAAGCTGATTGACAGCCTCAGCTCTGTTGCAGTCTGCTCTGTAGAAGAGGGTGTGTCCTGTCCCTCCAATCAGCTCTCAGAGCTCTCCTCCCTGAGATCTGCAGAGTGCAACTTCAGCTCTCCACCACCTGACTTCTGAAAGCTCAGACAAGCTTTATACATTCTGGACTTTGAATGGATGTAGAGAAGAGAAGACTGCAGATAGACAGGTACAACTTATGTGAGAGGATTTGTTACAACTCTGTATATCGCCTGAGGCCAGGCACTTCACTGGGTATATGTATTGGTTTACAACCCTCCTTAAAGTAGTGTAGCACCCTCTAGTGTGCTAGAAGTAGTATGGCTAGTATTTTTGATAGAATAGGAAGCCAAGCCTGAGTGTGTTTTGATCTGGGTTGGGAGTAACTCAGGGCAGAGGTGGTTGACTAACAGGCAGCATCACCAAGATCTCCCACTTCTTTCCAGAATATTCTGGTATCTTTTGGAAGGGAAGGAGGAGAAGAGGGGTGGAGCTGCCTGTGGTATTTTGAGGAGCCCTGACCAATCCCCAACTTGGATTGGCAAGGAGCAGGCCTCCTTAAATACCCAGGGCCAGCTTTGGAAGAGGTGTTCGGCAGGAAGCTGGAGATGGAGTGCTAGGCTGGTTGTGGCCTTTGAGGGAGCTGCCCAGTCTGGGGGGGGCTGACCTTGGGCTTGGGTGCAGACGGGACTTTCTAAGAATATGTGGAGGTGTCCTGGACAGGAGGCACGGGAGCAAGAAGAAGACAGCAGGAGAGCACTGCCAGGCAAGTCAGCAGGGAGGAACAACTGGTCGCAGCCAGGAGGGCTGGTGAGTGACACACAGTCGGGAGAGATTGCAGTCTGGGATGGGTGCAGAGCCAGTGGAATGGACTTTGGTGGCGTGGGCGGTGGAGAGAGGCAGCTGCAGCCAGGAGGGCTGGTAGGGCCTGAAGATGTGGTACTGGGCTCAGTAGCCACGTGAACAGCTAGCACTAGGACTACCACTATTTTTCTGCTACACCAGAGGGGCCCGCAGTCCCTGACTGCAAAGGGTATCTGCTAAGGCCAGTGTCAGGCTTAAATTACAGTGCTAGCTGGTCCCGGAAGAACAAGCAAGTGATGTGCTGGAGCTGAAGTGTGGAGGTGTATATACAGGAAGTGTATATAAGTTGAGTCCTGTATACTTTGTACTTCAGTTCAGTGGGCATCTCATATTCCCTTACCCCATCCAAGTTTAATACCCCTCAATAAAAGAAAAAACAATGTTCAAGGCCTGGTTTTCTGCCTGAGGGTGAATGTGAACTGTGTGGCTGGCTGGGCAGGGTGAGAGATGGACCACAACACTCAGCAGCCCTTATGGGGGTACCGCTATGGTAGTATCAGTGCTTTTTAGCTTAAAGCTTTCGATTTGGATAGGGTAGAGAGGGATTAGAACCCCTGTAGTTTTTATTGCTGTCAGTGATCCCGTTAGGGAGATTCACCCTCTCTATTAGTCCTTTTTACTGTTCGCAGAGAGTGAAAGTGAAGGAAAATCCCAAATTTTGGGTTGTCATCAGAACAGGAATGTTCCTTCTGCTAACTCTAGTGACAGAACTTTGGAAGGTTTTCTTCTCACTTCCTGTTTTGGCTATGGTACAGGAAGTTAAGGGAGATCTCTCCAATGGGACACAGATGGCAAAAAGCATGGCAGGGGTTATAATCCTCCCTTACTCAATCCAAAAATGAAAAAAAAGGTTTGACCGTAGTTCTACTTCCCACTGAGCACAACAAACATTCCCCAAAAAACTATCTATTAACCACTTGCCCTCCGGAAGATCTACCCCCCCCCCCCCCCCATTCCTGACCAGGCCATTTTTCGTGATACAGCACTACATTATTTAACTGACAATTGCGCGGTCTTGCGACGTTGTACTCAAATAAAATGTATGTCTTTTTTTCCCCCACAAATAGAGCTTTCATTTGGTGGTATTTGATCACCTCTGCATTTTTTATGTTTTGCGCTATAAACAAAAAAGACCAACAATTCTGAAAAAAAAAAAAATATTTTTTACTTTCTGTTATAAAACATATCCAATAAAAAAAAAATGTAGAAAATCAAATGTCTCCATCAATTTAGGCCAATATGTATCTGCTACTGTGACGAACCCATGTCCTCAAACAGGTCTCTGTCTGCTATTTTTTTGGTAAAAAAAATCCCAATAAGCGTACATTGTTTGGTTTGCGCAAAAGTTATAGCGTCTACAAACTATGGTATATGCTGATCAGCTCTTGCGGTGTAGAATCACAGCGAGAGCGAACCAGCGGTGGTGTGCACTCACGCTCAATACCCTGAAGTGCAGGATAGCGTATATATACACGTGATTCTGCGCAGCACGGCAACCCTGTAGTAAAACTGCTATAGAGTGGTCGGCAAGTGGTTACAATTCTTAACTTAGCACTTTTAGTTTTGCTGGCTTCTGCTCTCTGTTCCGCTTCCCCGAACTTCCGCTCTTCACAGGAAAAAATAACTTGGGACAGTGCAACCTGGAATCAGTCTATTAGCTTGGAGAAAGGAGGCGGCCTGAGGGGGGAGAAGCAGGGTCATGCCTTGCCATCCTAGGCTATTGGGCTGTGTGTTTCTATTGATGCACACAGTGTAGAGAAACACATGTCTTGTCCCCGCATGCAAGGTTGGCTCCATGGGATACTGCAAGAGAAAGGAGCCACTCTGAAACAGGAAACCCGGGGCAGCAGTCACGGCACCAGCTTAACAGGTACATAGGCAAGGATTATAAGTAAAAAAAAAAATCTGCATACTCAGTAAATGATCAACAAATGAGGGTTTAATGTCACCTTAAAGCTCAACTCCAACCAAAACCTTTCTTTAGCTTTCATAGAGTGGGAACAAGTTAGAGGGAAGAACCAAGCTCAGGTTTCCACATCCACATACCTAAATGGCAAAGCAAATCCAGAGGTGTAGGCAGCTAAAGTTATATTCAGATCTCATAAAGTGCAGCTTAGTCCCACCCTCTTTTTTTTGGGGGGGGGGGGGATTTCACCGACCAATGGGAAGGAAGTAGAAAGAAAGGTCCAAACTTGGCTTTTATTGAAAAAAATTGAGAATTGTTTTTCAATTCATCTGCTTGTATTGTGGATACTACTCATTGATTTTACATGCAGTTTTCATTGACAGTATCCTATGCTGTTTTTTCTCATATGATCAGTTTGTATATCCCCGGGTTCTTAATATATAAATGTAGCAAAAATCCTTTTGAACCCTCACACAAGCACACATTTTTAGGCTGCATTCACACGTATGTAGGATGTGAATATGTACAAACGCCTGCAATTTTTCACACATTCACAAAATGTGCAAAAACAGGGCTAGAGCTTGCAGTGTCATTGTCATTCATTGTTACAGCGGAACTAAATGACACAATACTTACAATACTTACCTCGACTTCAATGGTCCGAGGTCCTTTGCCAGCGCTGGCTTCTTCCACTCGGTTTCTTCTGGGTGCCGGGATGTGGCTGTCTTCATTGTCCAGCGTGGAATGATGTCACTCATGATGTACAGGAGATCCGTCATCCACAGGATCTGTGCCGGAATGTTATCTGTATGTTTTATAGAAGAGTAGGAGCAGGCAGTTAGGTTTATTTTATTGCAGGAGAGATGATGCATGTCTCTTCTTCAATAAAGAGCCGGCCTGCTCGCAGTTTTATTTTAGGGTTTACACCACAAAAACGCACTCCAGATCCGTTTCAGATGCATTTCTGCATGCGCGTTTTTTAACGTGTTTTTGATGCGTTCCATTGCATTTTGTTGCGTTTCCAGATGCTTTTGTTCTTTCTTTTTTCCTTTTTTTTCCCACTGTACTGGTGTCTGGTGCGTTTTTGATGCGTTCCAGTGTGTTTTTTTTTATGTGTTTTACCACGTTCCAGTACAGGAAAAATGCAGCATGTTCTACTTTTTTTCTGGAACTGCAACACCCTGGAATTGACAGCACTGGTGTGAACTATATCATTGGAAACCATATAACCTTCTTTCCATGCGTTTTTCATGCAGAAAAAAAAAACGCACTGGACTGCATGTGGTGTGAACTGGCCCTAAAGCACAACAAAACTCCTGAAGATGCTCACCTGCACCTTCCAGCGATGCCGTGGTTACATCCTTTGCTGGCGGCTGTCATCTTCTCTCCAGTCTACTTCCAGGTGTCAGGTTTTTGGCCTCTTGATTGGCTGGTGGGGAATGATGTCATCCCGTGCATGCACACAGGAGTCAGTCATTCCAGCACAGTCAGATTATGCCGTGAATGCATGCTAAGGTGCACATGCGCAGCTCGGTGTGCATTTAAAAGAAGACTGCAACCAGGCAAGTGTGTATTATTGCAGAAGAGACATAGCACGTCTCTTCTGCAACAAAGAGCTGTCTACTTACAGTTTTCTAAGTTTGGTTTAGTTCCGCTTTAAGTTCTGCTTTACCGCCACTCCAACGCGGCAAGGAAGATGCAGAGTTTTGCATGAGAAAAACCACGTGGCAAAACGTGTGGGTAATAAAGCGTCAGGCGTGATACTGTATACTGTAGCTTCTTGGTCATCCATGGAAATGAATGGGTTGCCCTATACATGGACTGCGACAACGTGCATATACGCAACGCGCTACATAGTTTGTATGTCGTATGTTTTCATTTCCTCAGATAACGTCTTCAATTCACTCTGTAATCATTTCTGTATTGGTTTTTCAAATGTATTTTATTGCATTTCTTATAACAGTGTTTCTTGCAGATCATTCTTTATCATTCCTCCTGGTATCGTTGTTGCTGTTAACAGCTTTGTATTGTAATCAGCCCACAAGCCCACGCCACCCTCCTACGCTTTTTTAGAAGGTGTTTCTGCAAGCTGCTTCACACTTTCCTCTCTTATTTCAGTGGCGGAATGACTCCTAGTATTAAATATGTGCTGTGGCCTCTCACAGTCACACCACGTTCTGCACAGAGGGAGAGGGAAATGACTGCTGCCCCAGAACATCAACCTCAGAGTGGGTCTGTCCACTAGAGGGAGCAGTGCACCATGAGAGTGCTCATATACTCCTGGAGGAAAATGAGATCCCTACAAACCTCATATCATTTTTTTTTCTTGTGTCCTACTTTCTTTAGTTCAGACAATAATAACATTAGCTGACTAAAGCCAGCAATACACGGTTTGAATTTCATCCGATTGATGGTTAAATTCAAGCCTTGGGTTGGATTCACCAAACTCGACAAACTTCAAATTAAATTTCAAAGGTGTTGGGTGGGTAGATTGTGGGCCGAGAAATGAATGCATCCAACTATATCGGTTTTCTGACAGCTACGGGTGGCAAGAGAAATCTATGCGTGTATGGCTAGTCCTACGGTGACCCCATACAAAGAAATTCAAGTGGTTGTAAAGGCTCAAAGTTTTTTTTACCTTCATGCATTCTATGAGAATAAGAGATAAAAAAAAAACTTCTGTGTGCAGCAGCCCCCCCCCCCCCAATACTTACCTGAGCCCCATCTCAATCCAGCGATGTGCACAAGAGCAGTAGCTCTCCCAGGTCTCTTCCTCCTCATTGACTGAGACAGCATGGGAGCCATTGGCTCCTGCTAATGTCAATAACAGCCAGTAAGCCAATGAGGAGAGAGAGGGGGCTGGGCTGAGCCGTACTCTGTGTGTGAATGGACACACAGAGCAGTGGCTCGAGAGCGTGCCTGCTCAGGTGCCCCCATAGCAAGCTGCTTGCTGGGGGGGGGCAAGAGGGCAGGTGGGAGACCCGAGAAGAGGAGGATTGGGGCTGCTTTGTGCAAAACTACTGCACAGAGCAGGTAAGTATGACATGTTTGTTATTTTCTTATTTTTTCTTTTTCAAACTGCCTTTCATATTACTTTAAGGGTGCCGCTTCAGGCTCTAGTAGATCTTTATATGCTGACAAACGCTGGGAGTGCATGTCTCAGCTCCATAGAAGTTAATGAGGAAAGAAAAAAAGTCCCAGGAGCCACACATCACGCAAAATCCTCATTAAAAGAGTGGAAGCAGCCTCAGCCTACACCACACCCCCGAGATGTTTCTCCCCGCCCATGACTAAGCCCCATGGCAGGGTAGAAGATGTTGGGGTGTAGCCTGGACAGAGTCTAGGCTGAAGCTGCTTCCACTCTTTACATGAGGGTATTGTGTGATGCTGGTGTCATCGATCAGTTTTGTAGAAAAGTGCAGTGAATGATCTGTTTTATCTTCAGATTATATTTTTCTCCTGGACCTTGAATTCATCGACAAAACTTGAACAAAAACTTGAACCTACGCTCAAAATTGAAGTGAAGCCATGCTTTTTCTATGCAAGACCCCTCGTTAAATTCTCCCCTTCTCTCTGCTGCCCCACTACTATGTATACATAGTAATCCTAGATTTTAACAGCATGTGACTCTCTCAATTCCTCCCACAATGCAGCTGGTATGTGTGCAGCCAATCACTAGCACTGGGTCTATTGCAGTGATGGCAAACCTTGGCACCCCAGATGTTTTGGAACTACATTTCCCATGATGCTCATGCACTCTGCAGTGTAGTTGAGCATCATGGGAAAATATGTAGTTCCAAAACATCTGGGGTGCCAAGGTTCACCATCACTGGTCTATTGCATAGCACCAGCATCTGTCCTGTCAATTTTGTGGTGCAGTAGCACCACTGACATACATGGCGGCATAACTTCGGACATGCAGTGCACAGCAAGGCTTTGATCTGCACATCTAAATAAGACCCCACCTACCCTATGGGTAACAGCTCTACCAATGCTTTTGTAGTGGTACCCCCGCATGAGTCGCTTGAATATTGGTTTTCCCGGGCCTCCGACTGTTTAAGCCACAGCCAGTTACAGGGTATTTTCACAAAGCCATGTGCACACAAACTCTTCCGCTCCCTAACTCCAATGCCCAATCTAGGGGATTTTTTTTGTGTGTTTTATTTGGAGAACTTGGATGGGAGAAGGGAATTAGTAGGATACTCCAAATTAACTATTCACAGATGAGGACAACTCTCTCCATAGAACTGTGTAGCAGATTATCTGTAGGACCATATAGCAGCAGTATGGTATGAACAAGTCACTTTGTAGCAGAAGAAACTTAGTGAACTTTGCCTCTTCAAGACACTAGCTAGTGTTACCTTTAGCTTGCACCCAGTAATTGACCTCTAACACCCAGAGGGGGATCTAACAGCACAAGTCCCAGGGATCCCCAGTGGGGGGTCTGTACTCACAAGGCTCCTGAAGCACTCTCAGCAGCCTTCCACAGCAGTACCAGACAGGATCTGCGGACATCCTCCCTCCGTCAGCTCTCGCAAGAACCATGGGTTGCACCTTCAATGTTTCAGGTCCTCAGGTCGACCACCTGAGGCCGCATGGCAGCCCGCGCTGAGGAGGGGCAACAGCCCTCCTCCTTACCTGGACCTCTCTCTCTGCAGAAGACCCAGTGTCCACGTGCTCCTCAGATATAAATACAGTCACCCAGCATGTCTTGGGGCACATCCCCTTCTAATTGGCCAGGACTGTACATACATCAATGCTCTCATCTTCAAGGTTTCCACCCACTGTCCAATATACTCTATGGTTACTGGATCAGTATGAAACATCAAGACAGCATGAGCAGCATCAGAACACACTGAGCAGACTATCAATCAATCACAGCTCTCTGTTAAGCAGACAGCTTTGCCTAGCTGTCTCCCTGTTAAGCAGAGAAACCAAAAACTATACACACTCGCTCTAGCACCTACCTAGGAGGGCGCTACACATAAACATAAAACAATGTGTATAATCACGAATCATGTGTAATCATAAAACATATCAATATTATGTGCAAACATAACATTAATACAGTCAGTCCATAAATATTGGGACATCGACACAATTCTAATCTTTTTGGCTCTATACACCACCACAATTAATTTGAAATGAAACGAACAAGATGTACTCCAACTGCAGACTTTCAGCTTTAATTTGAGGGTATTTACATCCAAATCAGGTGAACAGTGTAGGAATTACAATAGTTTGTATATGTGCCTCCCACTTTTTAAGGGACCAAAAGTAATGGGACAATTATCCATCAAACTTTCACTTTTTAATATTTGGTTGCAAATCCTTTGCAGTCAATTACAGCCTGAAGTCTGGAACGCATAGACATCACCAGACGCTGGGTTTCATCCCCGGTGATGCTCTGCCAGGCCTCTACTGCAACTGTTTTCAGTTCTTGCTTGTTCTTGGGGCAATTTCCCTTCAGTTTTGTCTTCAGCAAGTGAAATGCATGCTCAATCAGATTCAGGTCAGGTGATTGACTTGGCCATTGCATAACATTCCAGTTCTTCTCCTTAAAAAACTCTTTGGTTGCTTTCGCAGTATGCTTCCGGTCATTGTCCATCTGCACTGTGAAGCGCCGTCCAATGAGTTCTGAGGCATTTTGCTGAATATGAGCAGATAATATTGCCCGAAACACTTCAGAATTCATCCTGCTACTTTTGTCTGCTACTTTTGTCAACAGTCACATCATCAATAAATACAAGAGAACCAGTTCCATTGGCAGCCAAACATGCCCACGCCATGACACTACCACCACCATGCTTCACTGATGAGGTGGTATGCTTTGGATCATGAGCAGTTCCTTTCCTTCTCCATACTCTTCTCTTGCCATCACTCTGGTTCAAGTTGATCTTGGTCTCATCTGTCCATAGGATGTTGTTCCAGAACTGTGAAGGCTTTTTTAGATGTTGTTTGTCAAACTCTAATCTGGCCTTCCTGTTTTTGAGGCTCACCAATGGTTTACATCTTGTGGTGAACCCTCTGTGTTCACTCTGGTGAAGTCTTCTCTTGATTGTTGACTTTGACACACATACACCTACCTCCTGGAGAGAGTTCTTGATCTGGCCAACTGTTGTGAAGGGTGTTTTCTTCACCAGGGAAAGAATTCTTCGGTCATCCACCACAGTTGTTTTCCGTGGTCTTCTGGTGTGGCTGAGCTCACCGGTGCGTTCTTTCTTTTTAAGGATGTTCCAAACAGTTGATTTGGCCACACCTAATGTTTTTGTTATCTCTCTGATGGGTTTGTTTTGTTTTTTCAGCCTAATGATGGCTTGCTTCACTGATAGTGACAACTCTTTGGATCTCATATTGAGAGTTAACTGACGGCAACAGATTCCAAATACAAATAGCACACTTGAAATGAACTCTGAACCTTTTATCTGCTCCTTGTAAATGGGATAATGAGGGAATAACACACACCTGGCCATGGAACAGCTGAGCAGCCAATTATCCCATTACTTTTGGTCCCTTAAAAAGTGGGAGGCACCTATACAAACTGTTGAAATTTCTACACCGTTCACCTGATTTGGATGTAGATACCCTCAAATTAAAGCTGAGAGTCTTCAGTTAAAGCACATCTTGCTCGTTTAATTTCAAATCCATTGTGCCAAAAAGATTAGAATTGTGTCGATGTCCCAAAATTTATGGACCTGACTGTATAAGTAAATGTCCGAATTTAATCACCTTTACTGTGAACCAATGTAATCAATACACTATGTGATTCAAAGGACAGTCCCACTCCTTTGCTGCAGTGCTCCAAACACCGAAACAAAGACACATAAAGTGCTCCACAGTGCACTCTCTCTAGAGGACCCCGACACAGACTTCACATCGCACTCACCAAAGAATGTTGACTCCTTGCAATAACAAGAGAGTCAAACCCAGCATGTGTAATTATCCCCTCCATTCCAATATACAGTAAACAATAGTTCTGACTTATACCAGGGAAAGATTCTTCATATGCCACATCAGGGAAGAGAAAAGGGTAGCTCACAAAGTGAAAAGTAATATTTGTTTATTTAAAAAAATAAAAGGAATGCACTTGCAGAGTTTGCAATATTGTTTGCCTTAGAAAAACATAAAATTCAAATACTAAAGCACCACACATTTCCAGTGCTGGAAGTGCCGTCAAACCAGAAGTACCTGACCAACGCATTTCGTCATAGGAAATTATGTCATCAGGAGCTAGTGACTCCACTTTGGACATCTTCTCAAGCAAGCAGTCTTAAAGAGAACCTAAAATAGAGAAAAAGCATCTAATTAATTGTTACCATATGACTGGTACTTCCAGATGCCTATACACTAGATCTTTTTACCAACTGAGCACCCCAATGTACCAATATAGATCCAGCTTTTTGGGTGAAGAGCCTGGCCCACCTGTCCTGGCCTGTGGCACCGACTGTGAAGGGCAACCTAAATGGCCATGAAAGCTGCATGGGGGGGGGGGGGTAGAGGGCAGACTTTTGACTGAAGAAGCTTGGATTATATTTATATATTAGAGCACCCTGGTAATATCAATGCAGGGGATGCCTGTATATACTGAACTTCATTGTACGAGAGGTCTTCAAAAAGTTTCTGCACTTTTATATATATAACTTAGTTAAAAAAAGTGCAGGAACTTTTTGAAGAACCCTCATATTTTGACGTCAGAATGCCTGTATCCAGCAGAGTGGCAAAGGAATCAGTACAGTGCCTGAGGGACCAAAGAATAAGGTAAGTATAGCTGCTTATTTCTCCTTCCCTAGACCAGTGGTCTCCAAACTGTGGCCCATGGGCTGGATGCAGCCTTTTGCTTGCCTTTTTCTGGCCCTTGGGGCACTGTTCCTTCCACTAATACAAGGCAGTATTCCACCCACTGACACCAATGATGAGACACCAATCCTTCCACTGACACGAACAGTGGGGCATAATACCTTCATCTAACACCAATAACAGGGCATTTACCCCCCCCCCTGACACCAACAAGACCAACCAAACCTGAAGCATTGTCTACTCCCACCCAGGGGCGGACTGATAACTCATGGGGCCCCCGGCCAATAGGAGATTATGGGGCCCCCAGGCAATCAGAGATTATGGGGCCACACAGTATACACACACACAGTATACATATACATGTACACACAGTATACACAGACAGATGTAAAAAAAACACAGATTTATACATACTGTCCCTGGTTTTACTGAGGCTGGCAACCCTGATGGGGCCCCCTAGTGGCCCAGGACCCTCGGCAGTGCCCGAGTTGCTCAATGGTCAGTCCGCCCCTGCTCCCACCTATGCTGGGACATTTTCTGCTCCCACTGGCCATAGTCTGCCCCCCTAAAGTCTGAAGGACAGTAAACTGGCCCTTTGTTTAGCAAGTTTTGAGACCCCTGCGCTAGACAAGCTAACATTTAAGCCTTGTAGGACTTGGGACATAATTTCAAGGGAAATGTTTTCATTTAAAGAAAATGAATATGCTATTGTGCTGACGGGAAGCCAACAGTCATTTAACAGGCGCTTCTCCCCTCGCTTTGGCTCACCAATCACAAAAGTGTAGCGTCGGGGGTCACGTCATCACGGCGTATGACGTGCGTTTCTTGCCTCGCTTCCGCTCACCAATCATGGGTGCGTTAGTCAGGGCTACGTCGCCATCGATGTGAAATCACGTGACAAGCGTCATTACCTGAGCGACATTGTCTCGTTGAGGCTATGAATTAACGACACACCAGGAGACACACAACAGGGCGTCAATGACGTTCACTACATCATGACTCGCAACAACCAGGCCCCGCACGTGTGTGTCACTGGGGCTATAATGTAAATTTTGTTTTTGGCTAAGCTGTAAACAGCTCAGACTGAGTGTAATGTACAGTTTATCTTGTCTTTCCCTAATCTCAATTGGGTTGTGCATTTCTCACTGTCGCCAGTAGGTGTCACTGGTAATACAGGTCAGTATGAGAAGTACAACTAGACTGCGCTATGAATATTTATTCTTCTTCCCGACAGCCCAGTAGGAGGTTCTTAGCCGCTGGTACATTCTGGGAGAGGATATTTATTTGGGCTGGGCCATGTGCTTGTTCTCCCTTACCTCAGGCCCTCCCGGCCTGAGAACATGCTGCTGCAGTGAGCTCTGCAAATAGGCCCAGAAGCCTGTCTGGGGCCTACTAATCCTCAGGTAGTCCTTAGGCCGTCTTGCCCAGCTTGGAAGAAGCCAAGCTGAGACGATTCAGGGGAGGACCCTTGCTGGAGAGAGCCAGGATGAAGGCTGGTCTCTCAGGAGGGCCTGGTGACTCGCTTTGGGGACGCACCTACATCTAAAACGTGCTTACAGTGTTGCCGGGTCAGTCTAAAGGTTCTGACACTGAAGCTGGATCTTGTTCTACATCTAAAACCTGTTTGCAGTATCACCGGGTCAGATTAAAGGTTCTGACACTGAAGCTGGATCTTGTTCTACATCTAAAACCTGTTTGCAGTATCACCGGGTCAGATTAAAGGTTCTGGTACTGTCAAGCTGTTCTTTTTCTGGATCCAAGGAGTCTGTAAGTGATCATATACTGGTATCTGAAACCCCTAACCCTCTCTCCTACTACCTCCTTTTAAAGTGGTTGTAAACCCATTACAACCACTTTAAACTACAGGCAAACCTATAATTAGGCTTACCTGTAGCTGCACTGGATATCTCCTAAATCTGCACGGTTTAGTAGATATTCCTGTATTTGCATGTGCCGACGTCATCAGCACATGCGCACTTAAGCCAACTGAAGCAACGGCACGTACGTGCCGTTGCTTCAGTTGTACTGTGCCGTTCCCGGCGGCTCCCGCGCGCATGCGCAGGAGTGACGTCATCGCGGCTCTGGCCAATCACAGCGCCGGAGCCGCAATACCCTGAAGTAGCCCCCGGGAGTGATGTCGCCGGCCAGAGGGGAAGACGAGGACGGCTGCGGGGGCTTCGTTCTCGGGTAAGTAACGCATACTAGCTCATTATGCCTTTGTCTTGCAGGGTTTTTTGTTTTTTCCGGGTTTACAACCACTTTAAGTTCTGCATTAAAGTTTTGAAAATATTCAAAGTAATTGGTGCCCAATTTCTGTTCCAAACTCCCCATTATAAACATGGACATAAATGCTAGCTCAACCCCTGCCTCTGGAGGTCACTCCTTGCCTTCAGTAGACCCAGGGGGGCGCTACACAAGCATAGCTGTGAGATGTCTCATACATACACAGTGCACTGTAGAGCGGCTTGCGGCTGAACCCGCCCCCTTGGCTGTGATGCTTTCCTGCACACAGACAATAGGGGGAGGTGGGGAGCAGTCATGTCATGGCTGGATCTAGGGGGGTGGTGGGCTCCTTTCCCCAGTATTCACCCATGCCCTCCCTCCAGATTTCACCTGTGTTCCCGCAGGCTGGCCCCATGGATATAGTGCCTTGTCGTTGAGCTCAGAGAGAAGTGTGCTCTCCCCTCCTGTCATTCCAGCGATCCTTCATATGGCAGGTGACACTGGATTCATAGATTGGACTGTACACTGTATTATTAGCGCCCCCCTATGTCCTCCAAGAGCTGCTCATCTTCCATCAGCAGGAAATGTGGATGGAGGGGCGGTAAACATACAGTGTACAACCTGAGCTATGGATCCGGTATCATATTATTATTATTATTACTATTATACAGGATTTATATAGCGCCGACAGTTTACGCAGCGCTTTACAACATTAGGGCAGACAGTATAAGTACAATACAATTCAATACAGGAGGAATCCGAGGGCCCTGCTCATTAGAGCTTACAATCTAGGAGTATCATATGCTGTATGGAGGAGTGCTGGTATGACAGGAGGGGCAGAGCACAGCTTGCAACCCCCCACCCCAGCGATTTCACGCCTGCATTTTTTTTTTACATGTTTTCACTTTTTAAATGATGTTGATGTTTTTTGATGTGACATGTTTACTTTGAAGAGGTGATATCTGGCTTTGCACTTGCATGCAAAAAGTTTTATTTTCCTGTTTTTTTATATCCACATATTTTTATTAGTACAGGATATACTACAAATATTGCATATGTGTGTGATTGTTTACTTTTAAGAGATAAAATCTGGCTTTGCACTTGCATGCAAAAAGTTTTTGTTCCCTGTTTTTAAATATTCACATATTTATATTAGCACAGGATGTACTACAAATATTGCATAAACTTTTTTTTTTATTTATGTGCTGCACTATTTGTGAATGCAAATGCAAACGTGTCCTGGGTCTGGCACACATATGTAAACAGTGATTACACTACACATGAGGTTTTGCAGGAAACATCAGAGCAAGAACAATAGTTCTACGGCCATAATTCACGATTAAATCTAAAGTGCCACCTATGGACAAATTTAGGTACTGTAGTTTGTCCCCATTTCACACGCATGCAGAATTTTAAAGCCCTGACATATTTGTATTAATTTGCTCAATGCAACCTCATTTTTTACAGGCTGGCCTGACAGGGGGCGAGAACGCTACCCCCCCCCCCCCGGCTGGGTGACACCACAGGCGATTTTATCTTCATCTAATTGTAAGCGCAATTGGGACGCAGTGCCTGCACGGACACAGCAGGTACGCCCAATATGACATCCATGCAAATGCACGGCCCCGAGTTAATCCTGTTTGCATTCAAGCCTGTGCACCGGCACCCATGCGCATGTCACCTTGGCAGCAGCGGCTGCGTTCATAAAAGCCTCGGATAACCTTAAAGTGGAGCTTTACGGCAAAAATTTGGTACAAAGGCAGAATTTTTAATGCAGATGATGCAAGAGTGACATCATCTTGGCCCAGCAAATGAGAACGCCCGGCAATCGATACCCAGAAGTTGTTCAATGTTGCTAAGAGAGGCCTAGTTGTTGTCGTTTACATCCACCATCACAGGAGTGGGAGCTGTATCAGGGGAAAGACAGGACATGTTGAGGGGGTTTGAGCCAGAGGAAGGGCTCTCTCCTGTGATGGTGGATGTAAACAGTAACAGCTGGGCCTCTCTTAGCAACATCCTAGCAACAAGGTAGGACGGGGAGCTGCCATCTTTGGGATTTTTCCAGTCAGAGTTCATGAGGTAAATGGCCTACACCTATAGCAAGGGCATTATCCAACTTTGGCACCCTTAAAAACAACTAAAAAGGTCTCTGGTGTCATGCCAGTGGTTCTGCTAAGTGCCATTGGTACCATTAAATGGAAAGCCAATCAGCCACAACTGAAAAAATCCCTAGTAGCCCCTGGAAGAAATCTAGGTTTCCATAGAAACACTGGTTAAAAATGGCTGCCCTACACAGTCTAGTGTTTTGTAACAAGGAATGCTAATGCCTTATAGCTTGCAAAGATCAAACTATGTATAACCCTCCCAAAAAAAAGCATGATTCTTCACTTTCATTTTGGGATGAGCTGGGACTTGTTTTCCCCACAACAGCCTAGATTCTAGAACCACAGGTCCAGAGTATGGCTCTGTAGGTTTAAAGCGTAACTACACTGCATCTGAGAGCCCCAAACCAAAAACACTATTTCATTTTTAATATTCAAAACAAACGTATTTGCACTATTGCACGCAAATATGCGGGCACTCGGCCCCAAGGCCCACCCGCTGGGAGGCTGCATCTTTGTGGGCGCTCTGCGCCAAGAAGGTAATATTGCAGCTAAATCACCCCTAGCCTTTCTGGCCTTGGTCATCTTGAGTAAGGGCAGATGACTCATGTACCATTTACTTTCTGGAATCCATCTGCCCTTAGCTCAGGCAGAAGGGTGTGCTTAGCTGAGAAAACCCTTTTACTGCTTTTCTTGTTATTATTATTATTCAATTCCATTCAAATTACTTAGCACCACAAAATTATATTTGGTTCTGTGTTCTCTAAAACGCAGTACTGGAAAGTGGGTAAGGGGTGAAACCAAGGGACAGTGCTCGGAGGTGAATAGGGGTTGAGACAAGGGTTTGACTTGGAAGTGGGAGGCTACCTGCACCTATTTTCTGAAGAAATGTAAAAAAAAAATGAAAACAAGTAAATTTAATATACTTTCCTATCCATTTACTAATGCTAGCAGCATAAGGATTAAAAATACTCATTGTGGATTGAGAGAGTGAGGTTCAGCTTTACAGAACCTGGAAAGCCCTGATGAAGGAGGAGTGTTTTCTGGCCCCTGAAACCCATTGGATGTGTTGTATGCATGTATGCCACTAACAAAGAGAAAGCATGTAACAAAACAGTTTATATAATAAAATGATGCATTTTTGTAAGAACCATAAATTGTAATGTTTAATAATACAGTAATTTTGTAAGTGGAAGGAATATTTCCCCATCATTGGTGTCAGTGAGAGGAATGGTGCACCATCATTTGTGTCAGTGGGAGAAATATTATCCCATTATTAGTGTCAGTGGGAGTAAGAGTGCCCTATCATTGGTATCAGTAGGAGGAATAATGTTGCCATCATTGGTATCAGTGGGAGGAATAGTACCCCATCATTGGTATCAGTGGATGGAATAGTGCTCCAGCATTGGTGTCAGTGGGAGAAATAGTGCCCCATCATTGGTGTCAGTGAGAGGAATATTTTGGGTACCAAAATTTGTCACCATTTCACAGACACGAGCAGTTGACATGCTTGGTATCTATTTACTCGCCGCAACCTTGTCTTTTATGCTTTACTTTACAATTGGGTATTATATTGTGTTTGCCTGCACCATAATAATTCTGAGTGTATTTTTTACTGAAAATACAGGTTTGTTAAACTATTATAGTGTGTACAAAAATATTAATAATAAGTATAATGCCATGTACACGCGACCGGACTTTACGGCATACTTGGTCCGGCGATCCGGAGTGCGTCGGACAATTCGATCGTGTGTGGGCTCCAGCTGACTTTTTTTCCCCAAAAGTTTGACGGACTTAGAAATGAAACATGTTTCAAATCTTTTTGACGGACTAGAGTCCGGTCAAAAAGTCCGCTCGTCTGTATGCTAGTCCGACGGACTAAAACCGCCGCTAGGGCAGCTATTGGCTACTGGCTATGAATTTCCTTGTTTTAGTCCGGTCGTAAGTCATCACGTACAAATCCGTCGGACTTTGATTGATCGTGTGTAGGCAAGTCCGTTCATTCGGAAAGTCCGTTGGAAAGTCCGCAGGACAAAGTCTGCTCGTGTGTACGCGGCATAAGTGTCATCTGCGTCTTAAGTATGACAAACATAGTTCAGATGAACATTGGTTGTCAGATTCTTTTCTTATCTATCCAGTCTCACTCTCTCACTAGTAACTGCCTTTTTCCATCACAATCCTTTATAATTGTGTTTAAAGTGGACTTTTCAGGAACTTTACTAGTGTGCATTTTTACTTTCCTGACATGTCACAATATGGAGGACCAGTGCTTTTTTAAAACTCAGCCCTTTATTGTTAAAAATACCTACTGACCCACAGGAGCCCTCCGCTCACTTCCTCTCCTTTGGAGATGACTGGAAGGGAGATGACATAGAAAATAATAAAAACCTTGGAAACTATTGAACCACTATATCCAAATAAAACAAGTAGGTGGAATTTCAATTTAGGGACTTTTTATTAAGTGTTCTTGCATAGCAAGACCACTTATTGTTATCTCACATATATATTATTATTATTATAGCCAAATTTACCACCCTAACTCCTCCCACAATTTTTACACTACATAGACAAGTAATATACCGAAACGTGCGGATTGTTCCCGAATGGTGTGCTATTACTTTGTGGAACGTTTCGCCGAATGGTTCACGAAATATCGTCGTTTTTGTGGTGAAATTGGTCCCATAGGAATGAATGGGGAAACTAGAGTGGGAGGTGACAAAAGCTGAAAAATCAGAACATGATTTTTAAACTGCCGCCACTCCCTCATTTTCAAGCCCACCTACACAAATCTTATATCAAAACGTTCAGCTATCCCTGCTGCCACTAAACATGTCCACGGCTAAGCCATAGTCCTGATAGTTTTCACAATATGACTATTTGTTTGCAACTCACACCGTCTATTGACATTCATTATAACTACACTCTAGCCCCTTCAAATTTGAAGGGCAATTTCTAAACTGCGACCGTGCCTTCAATTTTAATATTTCAGAGACATACTATGTATCAAAATCTAGGTCTGGGTCTTGTGATTCTCACAATATAAAGATCTTCGCTGTAGGATTTATAGTTTTTAAAACACGGCCATTTGAATTACTGCCCAGTTACTACATCTATCATGGTCCTGTGTATTGTGTATTGAGCAGTATTTGTGAAGCATAAACAGGACATGAGCGTTGCTAGGAAACAGTGGTTGTAAACACAAGATGCTGAGACCCCCAAATGCATGTGGTCATACCTTCATCTGCTAGACTTGATAATGCTTGTAGACTCCTCCCACAGTTTTTATACTACAGAGACAAGTAATATACCGAAATGTGCGGATTGTTCCCGATTGGTGTGCTATTATTTTGTGGAACGTTTCGCCGAATGGTCCACGAAATATCGCCGTTTTTGCAGCAAAATTGGTCCCATAGGAATGAATGGCGAAATGTTCAATGTCATTTAATTGGTGTGCTATTACTTTGTGGAACGTTTCGCCAAATGGTTCACGAAATATCGTCGTTTTTGCGGTGAAATTGGTCCCATAGGAATGAATGGCGAAATGTTCAAAACTAGAGTGGGAGGTGACAAAAGCTGACAACCCCATGATCAGCCAAAACATTATGACCACCCCATAATCAGCCAAAACATTATGACCGCCCCATGAAAAAAAAAATTATTTTGTGGAACGTTTCGCTGAATGGTTCACGAAATATTGTCGTTTTTGCGGCGAAATTGGTCCCATAGGAATGAATGGTGAAATGTTAAAAACTAGAGTGGGTGGTGACAAAAGCTGACAACCCCATGATCAGCCAAAACATTAAGAACGCCCCATGAAAAAAAAAATTATTTTTGAAAAAAAAAAAAAATCATTTTTGAAAAAAAAAAAATCATTTTTGAAAAAAAAAAATTATTTTTGAAAAAAAAAATTTCATTTAAAAAAAAAAAAAAAAAAAATCATTTTTGAAAAAAAATAATTCATTTTTGAAAAAAAAAACTTTTGAAAAAAATGTTCAGCTCTTTCAGCTAATGATGGGACTTCAACTTTTTTACTACTATTTATACTTTTTAAAATATTAAGCTTTTTAACACTTTTCACAGTTACTCAAGCCACTCCATCCAGTTACTCCGCCCACTCCAGTTGTAGAGGCAAGAACACTTTTCACAATTTCCCCAGAAATTGTAGCTTTTCTAGTTTTTTTATTGTTTTTACTAATAATGGCGGTCGATCTGCGATATTTAGCGGGACTGTGACATTGCAGCGGACAAATCTGACCCTAAGTGACACTTTTTGTTGACCAGTGACACCAATACAGTGATCAGTACTATAAAAATGCACTGATCACTGTATAAATGGCACTGGCAGGGAAGGGGTTAACACTAGTGGTGATCAAAGCATTAAGTGTTCCCTAGAGAGGTGTTTTCGAACTGTCAGGGGGATGGGCTCACTGGGAGTAGAGAGAGATCGCTGTTCCTGATCACTAGGAACAGCTGATCTCTCTCTCCTCCCCTGTCAGAATGGGGATCTGCCTTGTTTACATAGGCAAATCCCTGTTCTGCCTCTCTTCACCGCGATCAACGGTGGCCACCGGACATAGATTCCGCCAGACCTGCGGACGAATTCATGCAGCGGGCACGTGCCTGCTGTATCTAATGCACGGACCATACAGGTACGTCGGTTCACGCAGCCGCAGTATATGTGCGGTGGGCATTCAGGAAGCGGATAAAGCCTGTACATCTACTTACCTTAATTTTTTTTATTCTTTATAGGTTTTTTAAATGTGCATCTCAGAATGAAAATGAGAAAATTGTGTAAAAGATGGAAGAAGACAGAGAACATGAGGAAAGAATAAAGGAGGCAAATAGAACAATGGAGGAAAACAGAAGAAAGGAAGAGGCCAGGACAAGGGAAGAGGTCAGGGTGAGAGAGGAGGCCTGGGTGAGGGAATTGGCAAGAGTAAGAGAGGAAGCTTCTGTGAGAGAGTTGGCTAGAATAAGGGAAGAGGCCAGGATGCGAGAGCTGGCCAGGATAGAGGAAGAGGCCAGGATCACGGAGGAGGCAAGGGTAAGAGAGGATTCCAGAATCAAGGAGGAGGCCAGGCTCAGGGAAAAGTCCAGAACGAGAGAGGAGGCCAGAATGAGACAGGAGGCCAAGTTGAGAGAGGAAAGGAGGAGAGAAGATTGTGATTGAGTACAGAAGAATTAACAGTATACGACCAGCGATGAAAGCAGACAGCGAGGGGAATGCTGTAAAATTGGAAGAAATAATGAAGAAAGCAGAGGAGAGTTAAACAAATAGGGAAATGGAGCTGGCCATGATAAGGGAGAATAAGGGAGGTGGCCGTGCAACAGGAGGTGGCCAGGTTGAAGGAGGCCAGGGAGATGAAATTGGCTAGAATGAGGGAAGAGATCACGTTGAAGTATGAGGTAAAAATGAGACAGTTGGCCAGAATGATGGAGAAGGCCAAGATAGAGGAAGGGTTAGGCCAGGAAGAGGGTATTGGCCAGGATGAGGGAGGAAGGAAGACTAGTGAAAAATGGAAAAGCAGGGAGGGAGGTAGAGTTAGCGGCAGGATTGCTTGCTTAGGGGGAGTGAGAATCGGGGGGCACAGCAGCATTCAGTGTTGGAGTGTGGAGAGTAGGGCAGGAGTGTAGAGAGTATGATGAAAGCTGTTGGTCTTCGGACTCAGAAGTCCAAAATGCTTAAACAAAAAACCTCAGGGTTTGACCGCGCTTTCATAAACTTTCATTAAAGAAAAGGTTGTTTTCGAATATCTCAATTATAAATCCACAAATAAATTGCCCATATTATGCACAATAAAGTCCAAACGCAGTGTTCAGTGCAAACCTAATCCACACAGAGTGATGAATCTGTGCCACCATAAACTGTGCTCTTCCTCTCCACCACACAGAAACATACCGCAGTCACCTGAAGTTATTGAGCCCTTTAGTCAAAATGAATACAGAACTTCTGATAAGTTTGATACATGCCTTCTAATTGTGAGGGTTATGCAGCGTACACACGGTCAGACTTTTCAACCGGACTGGTCCGACAGACCGAGTCCGGCGGACAATCCGATCGTGTGTGGGCTTCATCGGACCTTCAGCTGACTTTTACAGTTGAAAATCTGACGGACTTTAGATTTAGAACATGCTTCAAATCTTTACGTCGTAACTCCGCCGGACCCAGAAATCCGCTCGTCTGTATGCTAGTCCGACAGACAAAAACCGACGCTAGGGTAGCTATTGGCTACTGGCTATCAACTTCCTTATTTTAGTCTGGTGTATATCATCACGTACGAATCCGTCGGACTTTGGTGCGATTGTGTGTAGGCAAGTCCGTTTATTAAAAAGTCCGTCGGAAGTCCGTTAAGAGTCCATCGGAGAGTCCGTCGGACCAGTCCGGTCGAAAAGTCCGCCCGTGTGTACGCGGCTTTACACTCTGATCATGCCAGGGTGTCCTGGATTCATTCACTGGTGGTCTCGAGTCATGCATAGGAGGCTTTGAGTCAATCTTGGATGATCTTGACTGATCAAAAGGTTGGCTCCATGTATTCATTGAGGATCTGGAGTCATTCATGGTTGGTCTTAGCTGATTAAAAGTTGGTCTCTGTTGCCCAACTGAGATTTGTCTTGATTGACCGAAGGATGGCCTCATCTCACTGACAGTCTTCTCTATTACCTTTGGGGCCAAGAGTTTGCTGACTTGAAGTAGGTTGCGTGCTGGAAGCAAAACCTTTAAATAGAAAAATACCAGATAGTAATAGGATGTTTCTGGGATGTAATAGCATGTATAGTGTTATTAGAGCCCTTTTAGCCAGCACTGAAACATACCGTTTCTTTACAAGACTTGGTAATATATACAAAATAGTTCAATATGGATACTCACTGAACTTCCAGAGATGGCTTTTAGGCTGAACTACTTGTGTCCCCAACCTGTGATATCTCTTTATATTTCTATAAATATTCCACAGGGAAAAGGGAGGCAAATGCTTCATCTCTTGCCCCGTGTGACTTCCTACATGAAAATATGCAAAATTCACATAGACCGGGTAATAACTGCAGCTTAGTCGGAATGTCAAGGTCAACTTGACACTCCACACCCAGAATGAAGGTAGGTGAGGGAAGTCTTTTTCCCAGTCAGCGCACAGGACAGCCATAAAGACCTGGTAGTGGATGAAACCCTGTCCCACTGCAACCAAGATAAAAAATCTGCTCTGAATGGAACTTCTTTAAAGAAAACTGGTCACTTGTCTAAATGGCTTCATGTGTGACAGTCAGGGTGGAGATATGACCAAGACCTATTACCTGCTACTGTATATATCTCCTTCTCTATGGTGTAATACTAAGCATCTAGGGCAGGGGTAGGCAACCTTTTGAGCACAGTGTGCCGAAAAATAGTTTCAAAGAACTTAAACGTGCCGATTTTATAACAAAAAATGTCAACTTTACACTCTCAATCATGAAAAGGATTTTTTTATAAAGTAAATGCTGTAAACTACTTGAGTAGTAGTGAGAAATTAACATCCTGCACTCACTCCTCAGATCAGCCCCAATTCCTGCAACTCCACACTTAAGATCAGCCCCAATTCATGTACCGTCACACATCAGATCACTGTCCCCACTGCTCATCTGTCCCACCACTGTACCCCCCTGCTCATCTGCCCCACCACTGTAACCCCAAGCTCATCTTCCCCACCACTGTAACCCCTTGCACATCTGCCCCACCACTGTAACCCCCTTCTCATCTGCCCCAACACTGAACCCCCCGATCATCTGTCCCACCACTGTAACCCCCTTCTCATCTGCCCCAACACTGAACCCCCCTGATCATCTGTCCCACCACTGTAACCCCCTTTTCATCTGGCCCGACACTGAACCCCCCTGCTCATCTGCCCCATCACTGTACCCCCTGCTCTTCTGTCCCAATGCTGAACCTCTTCTCATCTATGATATGCATGAAATGCAGAGTGGTGAAAGGAAGCAGAGATGAAACACATCTACCTGTCCTGGCACACTCGTCCTGCTGATCCACCTCTTGCATCCAGCCCACGTGCTTGTATATGATGTCACATACAAGCATCTGAAATGGATGCGCAATGATGAGCTCAGATCAGGGGCATTTTCTGAAAGCAGTGGGCCTGTGTGCAGGATCATAAGTTGGGCCCCCACACCTGAGAAAAAGTGCGGCGCAGAGCGCCACAGCAAAAGTTGGGTGTGATTTTCATTTCACTGAATACTGGCTGTGGCTTAAAGGGACACAGAGTGCAGGGGTTCAGTAGTAAGTGACGCAAAGGTAGAGGAATAATTTAAACAGAGTTCCCAGAAGCTCAACAGTAATTCCACAAACCTTCACCTGATTGTGGTTTTCTCAATCACAGTGAAATTCCTTCTTTCTGAGATTGGCAGTGGCAACCAAGCATGTCATCTTCCTCCAGATGGTGGACAGGGCTAGCAAGCCTGTGATTGGCTTTAGCAGTGGCCAATGATAGTCCTCCTCCTCCTGGAAACAGGGACCCCCCCCCCCCCCAGCAGAACTGCACCCAATCTCTTCCCCATCACAAAAGCTGACGATCGCAACTACAGCAAAGTTAGAGAACCAAACAATGTTTCCCATCTTTTATAATGTGTGGGGGCACAGTGCCCCCCCCCCCTCAATGCAGGTGCGGCATGGGAAAATCTGAAATTGGAATGCATTAGTGTCTCACTGACACTTCCCTGTGCTGCTCTGCTGATGGGGAGGGAATCGAGTGCCGGCAAAATAGGCTTCGAGTGCCACTTGCGGCACCAGTGCCAGGGGTTGCCTACCCCTGATCTAGGGTTTAGTTAAGAAGTTACTTAATTTTGTTGTTGTTGTTTAATGTGTTAATTGTTATGCATCACAGCTGGGGAATGCCCCAAGGCTATGTTTTGTATTTACTTTTATAAACTCTTGAATAAAGAGAATTTTGAAAAAAAAAAACTGGTGACAAAAGTGTAATATGGTAAATAAAAGGTTTTAAAGCCCAACTCCAGGTAACTAAAAAAAATATCTGACAGTGGGGCTGTGCCTGTACTACAAGGGATAATCACTCGATTTGGTCTAGGGCAGTGGTTCTCAACCTTTCTAGTGTCGTGACCCCTTGATAAAATTTCCCAAGTTGTGGGGACCCCTAACAGTAAAATTATTTTCGTAGCGTGGGTTTTCAGCACCCAAGGCAAGACAAGTGATTTGCACCCCTAACCCACGGAGATTTAGCGTTCCCGAGTCCCTTCCCCTCGTACAGTATTAAAACCCTTTCTGGTACATTTTAGGATGTACCACTCTTCCTCTTTTGTTCTCCTTTCTTTCCCTTTTATCTCTTTCTATCCCAATTTCTTGATTTTTTTCCCTTTCCCTCTCTCTAGCCGTCGTTCTTGTTCTTTCTCTTATTCTTTCTCTCCCTTTTCTTTGTTACTCCCCCTCTTTTCCTTTCCCTTCCATGTATTCTCTATTTTTATTCCTTCTCTTACTCCTTGGTGGGGGGTGGGGGGGGAACGGGATGAGAGCCAGTGCTGGCGGGGAGTTGAATGAGTGGCATTGCTGGCGGGGAGTTGAACGAGTGGCAGTGATGGTGGGGGGTTGGATCAGTGGCAGTGCTGGGGGGAGTTCTGATCAGCCAACTTAGGTGCTCTTGATCAAGGTCATCTGCTGATCTGAGAACTGTAGTGGGGACTTTTAATGGCAACTATAATCACAGGTAGTGTTACTCACTGTGTCTCCAACTTTGAGGTTACTCGCAGCAGTGACACCTATGCCGAAATCAAGAGATAGGGTCTCCTCCAGCTCCTCCCACTTCACATTCCTCACCAGTCAGCTGACCTCTAGTCTCTGCCCCCAGCCATGCTGTGAACTGAATGGGCAGCTGCGAAAAGGCTGAGTGGGCGGCAACGGGCTCCAGGAGCTGCCCAGCTGGGCGGCCACAGGCTCCAGGAACAGCCCTGCTGGGCGGCCACAAAAAGGCTGGGAGAGCAGTGCGGGATTCAGGAACAGCCCAGGATTCGGCGACCCCTGGCAAATCGTCATTCGACCCCCGGGGGGGTCCCGACCCCCGGGTTGAGAACCACTGGTCTAGGGGAAGAGAAAAAAAAAGGATGGTTTCAAGCTTCAGGAAGCGTTGAAGCTTGCTAGCAGCTTGTTTAAAGTGGCAATCAGCACTCCCATTAGGATCTGTGTTCAACATTTACAAACTGGAGCTAAATGGTACTTTAAAAGCTTCAACAAAACTTGCTGAAAGCTCCACAAATGCTTTGTGAAAGCTTGCTGTTCACACTGCTCTTTTACAAGCTGCAGCCTGTGTTTAACAGGCCTAAAAAAAAAAAAATGTACTTACCTGATCCTCCTCCCAGTAGCTACACCAGTGCCTGCAGTTTCTATTCCCCCCACACTCCAGTGGTCTAGGGTCATGTCATCAAGAACAAAGCAGAGCTCATAGCCAGCCCTGCACTGGAAGTGATAACGCCGTGGGACAGTCCACGGCCAGACCATGGGGGAGTACCATCTTCCAGGGGACTGGAGGATCAGGATCAGGTAAGTAAAACAGTTTCTCCTCTAATCAAAATAAGTAATTAACCCATGCAGTACAGGCACAGCCCCACTGCAAGGGATACTTTTTTAGTCACCCAGGGTTGGGCTTTACCAAAAACAGAAATACTATGGAATATAACTTGTATACATTTTGCACTGACTGATACTCTGTGATGGTGACAGTGGAAAACCTTCATGGCTCATGTCTTTTTCCTATGATGTGAAATTAATATCTTGCTTTACATTGCTACAAACTGGATGGGAAGAACATAAGCTCACACAAGATAATGGTGTTTGATATCAGGTGTGCTGATGGACCACGGAAGAATACAGGACTTTAGCCCTGCACCCAGAGCATGGCCAACAGCCCAGGGGGGTATCAGGCAATGATCTCATTCAAGGCAAAGTAAGACAAATTCTCTTTCTAGACCAACCTCGCCCCAACATCCACACGCTTTTACTTACCTTTGCTGGATCAGGACAGCAGGCTGAACAACCAACCAGCTCCTTCAGCAGTGAGAGTTCATTATCAGTGTGTTTTTGGTACACATTTTGTGCTATTTCTGCATTATTTTACCTGAAAGCACTTTTTGGTCAGACTTTCACACTTACCGTATTTATCGGCGTATAACACGTGCCGGCGTATAACACGCACCCCAAGTTTAGGAGGGAATTTTAAGGAAAAAACTTTTAGGAGGGAAGTTTAAGGAAAAAAAACTTACATTTAAATGCCCATCAATGTAGCCTCATCAGTGTCCATCTGCAGCCTTGTCAGTGTCATTGCAGCCTTTTCAGTGTCAGTGCAGCCTTGCCCCAGTGCAGAATTGTCAGTGCAGCTTTGCTCCAGTGCAGAATTGTCAGTGCAGCCTTGCCCCCAGTGTCCATGACATGCTTGCCTTGGACAGATCGCCGCTGACATACACAAAGCGTGTAGTTTTAAATATGGCGCCGTGGAGTTCGGAGGGACTCGGTGACTGGGCAGAGCCGAGATACACATAGCCGAGTGTTCTCGGCTCTTTCCAGCGCCACTCACAGTCACGCCCAGTCCCGCCCTATGATGGACATAACATAGGTCCAATGGCGGGACTGGGCATGACTGTGAGCGGCGCCGGAAAGAGCCCGAGAACACTCGGCTATGTGTATCTCGGCTTCGCCTAGTCACTGTGATCTCGGTGGCGCTCGTTCAGCACCGCCGAGTCTCCCCCCGAACTCTGCGGCGCCATATTTAAAACTACACGCTATGTGAATGTCGGCGGAGATCGCTCCGATAGATCACAATAAGCGGGGATCGGCGTATAACACGCACCCACGATTTTCCCGATTTTAAGGGGAAAAAAGTGCGTGTTATACGCCGATAAATACGGTATTTATTTTCTTGCCATTTTGAATCAATATCATGATTCTTCAGCCAGCGGGGTGAACAAAAAAAAAAAACTAATGCAGCCACCACATCTAATGATTTGTAAGGGCAAACGTAAAGTGTTACTAAACCCACCAGAGTAAAATCAGTCTGTATATGCAGTAAAGCATGCTTGTTATACTCACTGTGGAACCTAAGGGGTTAATCCTCCACATTGTGTAAAAAGGCTGTTGTGAGGCTGGGTTCATACTATTGCGATGACAGGCATCACATGCGATTCGCACCCCATTGCTGTGCAGATCACATACGATGTCTGCGCTATGCAAATTCAGCCATATTGTTTGTATGGCTGGATTCACATCGCATTCGAACCAAAATTGTGCAGGACTCTTTTTTGGTCCGCACTGGAATCCAATCACATAGGTGTTCAGACCCATGCGGGGATGGGGTGCATGTGATCAGCACTGCCCAGACAGAAATTCAGGGGTCATGCAGCCTCATAGTACAGTCAGAGGAGAATGAACACTCCTCCTACAAGCTTTAACCAGTGCTCGGCCGGACACTGCTAGAAGTCACAAGACTGCTATATACTACTGATGAGAAAAGGTATTTAGCAGTTTATATTTACTAAAATAATTGCATTTCCATGTTCTGTGGACTGTGGGAGACCAGATATAGTGAATGCAGGGTCCTGGGTTTAGTAACGCTTTAAGTGGAGAATGTGTAGTTTGATCCTGAAATCGTCGATATGCCGAATTGTTCTCGTGCGCCAAGGGTGGCTTGAATAATTGTGAATCTGCGATATTCTCTCCAGACAGAGCTGAGAGCAGTAAGGTATGTGCTGAATAGGGATGAGCTTTCTATTCGAGTCGAACATGAGTTTGACTCGAACATTCGCCCGTTCATCGAAAACCAAACATTATGGTCCGTTCACGCCAAATTCGAGCGGCGCGTAACGGCCCATAATGCACTGCGGGAGCGCAGTGCATTTCTGTATGATGATTGGCCAGAGCATGCACCATGACCTGCATGCTTTGGCCAATCACAGCGCCCTCAGCTAAGAGAGCCATAATTGGCCAAAGGAAGGGTGCCTTTCGCCAATCATGGCTCAGGGGGACTAAGTTCACGCCCAAACTATATAAGGCTGACTGCACGTCGGCCTCGTGTAGTATGTCGTTGCCGGCGTGGACGGAGAGAGAGTGTCATTTAGATTGAGCAGGCAGATTATTCAGTTAGCTGCAGTGTATTTCATATACATATATATACAGTCAGTCTCATATATATAAATAGATAGATAGATATATATATATATATATATATATCTCCACTGCATACACAGTTTAGCTAGATCTCACTGCAGTCCGTTCCTGGTGGTGTACTGTTTCTACTATACTTCTGGAAGGCAGGTAATTCAGTTAGCTGCAGTGTATTTCATATATACAGTGGGGACGGAAAGTATTCAGACCCCCTTAAATTTTTCACTCTTTGTTATATTACAGCCATTTGCTAAAATCATTTAAGTTCATTTTTTTTCCAAATTACTGTTCACACAGCACCCCATATTGACAGAAAAACACAGAATTGTTGACATTTTTGCAGATTTATTAAAAGAGAAAAACTGAAATATCACATGGTCCTAAGTATTCAGACTCTTTGCTGTGACACTCATATATTTAACTCAGGTGCTGTCCATTTCTTCTGATCATCCTTGAGATGGTTCTACACCTTCATTTGAGTACAGCTGTGTTTGATTATACTGATTGGACTTGATTAGGAAAGCCACACACCTGTCTATGTAAGACCTTACAGCTCACAGTGCATGTCAGAGCAAATGAGAATCATGAGGTCAAAGGAACTGCCTGAAGAGCTCAGAGACAGAATTGTGGCAAGGGACAGATCTAGCCAAGGTTACAAAAAAATTTCTGCTGCACTTAAGGTTCCTAAGAGCACAGTGGCCTCCATAATCCTTAAATGGAAGACGTTTGGGACGACCAAAACCCTTCCTAGAGCTGGCCGTCCAGCCAAACTGAGCTATCGGGGGAGAAGAGCCTTGGTGAGAGAGGTAAAGAAGAACCCAAAGATCACTGTGGCTGAGCTCCAGAGATGCAGTCGGGAGCTGGGAGAAAGTTGTAGAAAGTCAACCATCACTGCAGCCCTCCACCAGTCGGGGCTTTATGGCAGAGTGGCCCGTCGGAAGCCTCTCCTCAGTGCAAGACACATGAAAGCCCGCATGGAGTTTGCTAAAAAACAACTGAAGGACTCCAAGATGGTGAGAAATAAGATTCTCTGTTCTGATGAGAGCAAGATAGAACTTTTTGGCCTTAATTCTAAGCAGTATGTGTGGAGAAAACCAGGCACTGCTCATCACCTGTCCAATACAGTCCCAACAGTGAAGCATGGTGGTGGCAACATCATGCTGTGGGGGTGTTTTTCAGCTGCAGGGACAGGACGACTGGTTGCAATCGAGGGAAAGATGAATGCGGCCAAGTACAGGGATATCCTGGACAAAAACCTTCTCCAGAGTGCTCAGGACCTCAGACTGGGCCGAAGGTTTACCTTCCAACAAGACAATGACCCTAAGCACACAGCTAAAATAACAAAGGAGTGGCTTCACAACAACTCTGACTGTTCTTGAATGGCCCAGCCAGAGCCCTGACTTAAACCCAATCAAGCATCTCTGGAGAGACCTAAAAATGGCTGTCCACCAATGTTTACCATCCATCCTGACAGAACTGGAGAGCAAGGAGGAATGGCAGAAGATCCCCAAATTCAGGTGTGAAAAACTTGTTGCATCTTTCCCAAAAAGTCTCATGGCTGTATTAGATCAAAAGGGTGTTTCTACTAAATACTGAGCAAAGGCTCTGAATACTTAGGACCATGTGATATTTCAGTTTTTCTTTTTTAATAAATCTGCAAAAATGTCAACAATTCTGTGTTTTTCTGTCAATATGGGGTGCTGTGTGTACATTAATGAGGAAAAAAATGAACTTAAATGATTTTAGCAAATGCCTGCTTTGATTTTATGGATTTTTCATCTGTATGATCTGTTATAATGAAATATGAAATAAAGACCTTTAGTTGGAATATACTGCACCATGAAGTCTTCTTCTGTTCCTCCTTGCATGAGAATTTCCAGATCCTTGCTCTCATAAAGAGTATCCCGGGAGTGAAGCTTTTCCTTCGCTGGTTCCTTGGTAACAGCTGACCTGCCGGCAGGTTAATGCATAGGCGCTTCTGATCTCTGTCATTTGAGATCCAACTTATCTGGTAAGCAGTTTGTATTTTTACTTCGTACACAGCATCTCAGATGGTTGGATTGAAGAATATGTGTCCTGTTTTCTGAAGATTTATTTAAGGACTTTTGTTTTATTTTCAAATATATGGATTTCCGTTCACAATTTTTTGTGTGTTGTGATATACATATTAATTTGCGCACTTTTTTCTTCTTTTCTAATTTGTTTTAGATTTTTAGTATTTAAAGTGGAGTTCCACCCACTTTTACAACTCTTCAGCATCCCTCACTAAACTGTGCACTGTAAACTTACTGTATATCTGCTGTATTCATTTTTCACTTCCTCCTCCCTGGCCGCGGCCCATCGCATCATTTCCTGTTTGCAATGCCTTCTGGGAAGGGGGGTGGCAACTTTCTCAAACTGCCGTTGCTATGGAAACCTGACCTGAAACCTATTACACTGCTTGTGCTGCACTGAGCATGTGCGAGATCTGCAAGGATGAGATCCAGGAAGAAATACAGTCTGGCTTCAGATGCCCAAACTTAAGATGGCCACGGCCTGCTGTAAGTTTATAAAATAACAAACTACTGCTATAAACTAACAAAACAGACCTTAGTTTACAGACTAACTTTACTAGAATACATTAAGCTTGTGTATTATAGGGGTATTTTTATTTAAAAAGTATAATTTCGGCTGGAACACCACTTTAACTTATAGAGGTGCAGCATTTAATCACATCACCCGTACACGTAGCCACACTACCTGTATACTTATATATTTCTCACTTTGGATAGTATTTTTGTGGTTAGCGCAAATATCCCTCCCTTTTCCATTTATTGCTTGGGCACCACATGCTTGACCAGACATAAGACGACCTCCCATGCAGTCGTTAGCAACAGTACTTAAAAGACCCACACCAAAGAACAAGGTGGACCTCTCCTTGCTCCTCATCAGCTGGGATCTCCAACCCCACTATACCCTCCACCCTCTCAGAAACCTGCACTGAGAGCAATGAAGGTGTAGAATTAGGTGTGCTAAGTACTTGCGGGAAATCTGCTATCGCTACACCAACATCCGATTGTAGCAGGCAAATTTCCCTACCCAGTTGCTAAACCGTCAAAAGAAATTCGGTCCCAGCCATCCACATGCTCAGCGGCTGAATGCTAGCTCGGCTAAATTGCTAGCACTCCAACTGCTGCCTTTTCAGCTGGTAGACTCTGCCCCCTTTCGTGAATTTGTGGAATGTGCGGTACCTCAGTGGCAGGTTCCCAACCGCCATTTCTTTTCACGGAAGGCCATTCTGGCTCTCTACCGGCATGTGGAAGGCAATGTCTTGGCCTCGTTGGACAGGTCGGTCAGCGTTAAGGTGCATACTACCGCTGACCCTTGGTCCAGCAGGCATGGACAGGGACGTTACCTTTCTTTCACGGCGCACTGGGTAAGTCTGCTGGCAACTGGGAAGGATGCAGGACAGGGTGCAGTATTGTTGGAGCTTGTTCCGCCACCACGCCTCCAAAATGCTAGTAATAGTGATTCTGCCACACCTCTCTCCTCCACCCCCTCTTCTTCTTCCTCTATGGCCTCTTCCCCTGCAGATTTCTCCTCTGAACCAGCGGTGCTCCGTAGGCGTTCAAGGGGCTACGCAAGCACTCAGATACCATGCAGTGCTTGAGTTGGTCTGCTTAGGGTACAGGAGCCACACTGGGGCAGAGATTCTGTCAGCTCTGCAGGGGCAGACTCAGAGGTGGTTGAAGCCACGCCAGCTTCAGCCAGGAATGGTGGTTTGCGACAATCGCACCAACCTCCTCTCTGCCTGGGACACTTGACCCATGTTCCCTGTTTGGCTCACATCCTTAATTTGGTGGTGCAGCGGTTCTTGTGCAGGCACCCGGGCTTATAGGATCTCCTGAGACAGGCCAGGCATTTCTGCCGGTCATATAATGCCAGTGCTCGGTTGGCTGACCTTCAAAAGGAATGCAACCTGCCCAAGAACTGCCTGATTTGTGACATGCCCACCAGGTGGAACTCAACATTGGCAATGCTGCAGCGGCTGCACACGCAGCAGAGGGCCATCAATGAGTACCTGTGTGAGTATGGCACCAGGACAGGGTCTGGAGAGCTTGGCTTTTTTTCGCCACGCCAGTGGCTACTGATCAAGGATGCATGCACTGTCCTGTCACCATTTGAGGAAGCCACAAGGATGGTGAGCAGTGACAATGCATGCATCAGTGATACTGTCCCTCTTGTCTTCCTGTTGGAGCACACGCTTTGTGGAATAATGGACAGGGCACTTGAGGCAGAACAGAGGGAGGAAGAGGAGGACTTCCTTACCTCTCAAGGCCCCCTTTATCCTGATAGTATTCCTGCAGGCCCGACAATCACACAGGATAAGGAGGAGGAGGATGAGGATTGTGTCAGCATGGAGGTGGAGCCTAGCACTCAGCATCAGTCTTCAAGGGATCGTTTTCAGTCCCCAGAAACCCATGGACTTGTACGTGGCTGGGAGGAGGTGGCTGTGGATCATGTCATCCTAGAGAAATGTCTGAACGCATTGGTCAGACGAGCACCTTCTCCACCGCTCCTTCTGTGACTGACCGAAGCCTCAGCAACACGTTGTCCAGGAGGACCAGAAAATTGTAACCTCCCAGGCTCTGGAAACGCATTGACCCAGAGGACTCCAGATCGAATGCCTCAGCAAACCTTCACTGCATGTCCTCCCTGATCCTGCAAAGCCTGCGAAAGGACCCTCGGATTCATGGTATCAAGGAGAGGGATCATTACTGGCTGGCAACCCTTCTTGATCCACATTACAAGGGTAAGGTTGCAGAACTTATCCAGCCTTCGCAGAGGGAGCAGGGGATGAAACATCTTCAGGAGGCCTTGTTGAAAGATTTGTGCAATGCGTTTCCAGAGCCTGGGGGGTTACAATTTCCTGGTCCTCCTGGACAACGTGTTGCTGAGGCTTCGGTCAGTCACAGAAGGAGCGGTGGAGAAGGTGGCCTTCTGACCAATGCGTTCAGACAATTCTCTAGTCCGCAGCCCCAAGGTCTGATCGGTTCCAGCAACCATTGCCAGCATCTGATTTACATGGTGCAGGAATACCTAGGGGCAAGATCAGACTTGGAGACCTTTCGAACCGAAAATCCACTGGGTTCCTGGGTCTTGAGGATGGATCCCTGGCCAGAGCTTGCACAATATGCAATTGAGCTACTGGCCTGTCCTGCATCCAGTGTTCTTTATGAACGCACATTCAGTGCTGCTGGAGGCTTTGTAACCGATCACAGAGTGCGATCACAGAGTGCGTATATAGTATATACAGGCGGTCCTCTATTTTCAAAGATCGAAATTACAAACGACTCCTACTTACAAACGGAGGGAGACAACAGGAAGTGAGGGGAAATCTACCCCTAGGAAGGGAAGTTCTCTCCTGTAAGAGTTAATATGGGAAAAAGGTGTCTCCACTGATGATTTATCACCAATCCTTGTTTCCACAACAACCCAACATTTTCAAAATCCATATCTCAATGGGACAGAAAGTGAGGTGAAATCTTCTGAACAGGGGCACAGACAGCAAAACAAATGTTACAGGGGTGATGATAACCCTTAATAAATGTAGCCTAAGAACTGGCAGTTCAAAGTTCAAATGCTGACAAAAACATCCTTGGAGAGAAGATGGAATATAAAGTCCTCTGGAACAAGTCTCAACCACGGTACAAATCCTCTGTGGAAGGGGCCCGCACACCACCAATGATAATAAAGAGGCTTACCAGACTTGGTGGACCCGACAAGGCATACGCCAGGTGGGGTCAATCAGGCTTAGGTGGTGCTGGGCTGGAACAGGTCCAGAAGAGCAGGGATGGTGGAATGACTTCCACGTAGCTGTAATCCTCAGACGTGGTCCGGCTCAGAGGTCGTATCCCTCGAATCCGTGTTGGAATGAATGGAGGAAGAGAAGGATGGGCCAAATAGTGTAAATCCGTTTATATAAAAATTTATTAAAATTAAAATGTACACTCACATGGAAAGGGTCTAAAAAACAGCGCTGTAAAGAAGTGGCGACAGTGGGGTCCTACCCGACGCGTTTCGTCTGCATAGACGTCATCTGGGGGGATCCCCCCACTGTAGCCACCAGAATATATATAAAGAAACCATGAAATTATGTAAAACAGCTCCACGGATGTTCAAAGCGTCACTTCCGGTATTGGGGGAAGATGGCTGAACGGCGTGCGTTCCACGCCGGCCGACGTGCGTTCCACGCCTCATAGTAATGGGCGCCGGAAATGAAACAAAACTGAGTGAAATAAAATAAATAAAGTAAAATGCAAAACCCCTATATGGTTAATATAGGAGGACCCAATTCCTGGTCTCAAAAGTGGGTGCGTAAATAAATGTCAGTGAAGTGAAAGGGGCACGAAGTGTATGGTGTGCGCACGCACCAAGAGGACATAATGTGTATTGCGCATGTGCCGGGAAAGCGGACGACGGAATGACGTCCGGAGTCTAAACGGCGTGCGAGAAAGTGGGATGCGTGCATATTGTGGGCCTCCCAGAGAGGCGGGCAAGATTCAAATGCCTGGGTAGCCATGGTAACAAGCCAAGGCCCCAGGAAACAACGGAAAGACAACCAAAATATAAGAGCCGTGCAAGAAATAATACGAGCCTCCGGCAGAGGCAGACGATATAAAAATATCTAGATGCTATAGTGACAGGTCATACCTAAAGGGAGATAGCGTGATATATAAATACCAATGTGTTAGACACATGACAAATAAGTGTCTTAATTGCACAACCAGAAAAACAATGTGTAAACAATGAAGACAGGTGTACAAGACAAAGAATGTTGTATCAATAATAGTATGAAATAAAATGTTATATAATATGAAGAGACAAGGAATCTCATAGGGAAAAGTTGCAAACTCAAAGGACTAATTTGCAAGGGGGGTTAGAATGTTGTAACCGCCAATAAAAATGCACACTCGTGGAGCTGGCTTCCATGTAAAAATAACATATAGCTATCACAAATAAATACAGTGATAGTCTTCCATATATGAAAGACATCATCTATGTGTATAGTTGACACATACACAAGCCTGAATTGTATTATTATAAATGAATTAGGATGAACATTCATATACACAAAGCTATATAATTGTAGCTGGAATCGGATGAACAAAAAAGGAAGGGGGGAGTACAATATAAACAAGGATATATATGAAAAGGTATAAAAAATTATTTTTGATCAGGAAAGAGAACATCTGTGAAGGGGGCAGAGTAGAAATTAGGGTGACAACCTCAGGCTTTGTTAATGAAAGCGTTGACATCAACTTCAACATTCATGCCCAATGGGTGGAGTGTACGGAGCTCATGGATCCAGTAAGTCTCCAAACGAGACACACCCCTGGTCATGGCCCCACCCCTCCACGGAGGGACATATCTGTCGATGACCACAAATTGTGTGCCATCAATCACCCGATTATGTTGTAACTTGTAGTGGCGAGGGACAGTGTGTTTAATGTCCCCCCCTTTAATAAGTGCAATGTGTTCCGCCACTCTTATGGCAAAGGAACGAATGGTGCGGCCCACGTATTGTTTACCACAGTGACATGTAATCAGTACAAAATTGTCTGATTGGGTATGTCCTGTGGGTAACTTTATATTCCATCTTCTCTCCAAGGATGTTTTTGTCAGCATTTGAACTTTGAACTGCCAGTTCTTAGGCTACATTTTTTATCCCTTTCCTTAGCGCTACACTTACTTTGTCTTCTTGTCTGTTCTTTACACTTGTTGGTTGTGTTAGCTGCTTTCTATCTCCCCCTTTAGGTAGCGCAGAATTATTGTATATACATTTTGTGATGATAACCCTTCCCTATGTTATCCAAAAAGCTTTTAAATAGATTTTTTGGCTGGAGCTACACTTAGAAAATATACCTGTTCCAAATTACAAACAGATTCAACTTAAGAACAAACCTACAGTCCCTATCTTGTTTGTAACCCGGGGACTGCCTGTTTACTGCTGCTGTTCAGAGTATATAGGGCCTGGGGGCCCCACGCCTTTTTTTTTTTAATTTGGGTGCGGGGTTCACCTTAATAACCATATCAGACCCAAAGTCCATTAATGGGCCGGGGGGGGGGGGGGATTCCTTTTTTACCTTTAGAAATTTTATTTTGTGCAGGGACTGTTCCAAACACTGGAAACACGCGCCACTTTACTGGCACCCCTAGACACCCCCCAGGTACGATATTTAAAGGAATATTTCACTTTTATTTTTTCACTTTAAGCATTATTAAAATCACTGCTCCTGAAAAAATGGCCGTTTTTAAAACTTTTTTTTGCATTGATACGTCCCCTGGGGCAGGACCCGGGTCCCCAAACACTTTTTAGGACAATAACTTGCATATTAGCCTTTAAAATTCGCACTTTTGGTTTTTCACATTCGAGTCCCATAGACTTTAACGGGGTTCGCGTGTTCGCACAAATTTTTGGTCTGTTCATATGTTCTGCCGCAAACTGAACCGGGAGGTGTTCGGCTCATCCATAGTGCTGAAGAACAAGGCTTTAAAGCCTTCTCAATATGTGACCACAGTTTATTGTCAGAGGGTCACCACCAGTAGCGTGTTTGGTCCTACAAGGCTGCTGGATAATAATGGTACATGTTGGGTAAGGACATACTGCCCACTGATTTAAAATTAGTCATAATCATGTAAGAGCATCGGGGGAGTGTACATTTTTTTAAATAGCATAGAGGTGAATAAGATTCCGTTGTTAAGGAATAATGAGGTGGCAATGATGTTCAAAGCAAAACCTTGCTAAGCTGCTGCTCTGTATGTATATGTAGATTGGCCTTGGACTCCAGAGGACAATCTGGTATGCCAATAGTGGCCATCTTTCTGATCTCCAGCTATGTCTTCCCCCTTCCAGCTACTTGATTGTTTGTCAGGTTTTCTGTAACAGTGATTGGGAAATGCTAGTGAGGAGGAAAGGTGGTAGGGGGTGACCAGAGCTGGTGACTAGGATCTGGTTGCTCTTACTACAGTATCTAAATTACCTGAGCAGAAATACTAGAGGAACATGCTGCAACCATGGCTCCAGTGCTCCCTCAGGTTAGCCAAATCTTGCCCAGTGTCAGTAAAACAAAACAAAGAGGAAAAAAGGGTGGAGAAGTGTTGAGGACATATGGGGATGTCTACAAATTGTATTTAATTTCTGAGATAGGCCGTCCGTACATCAGGATTGATCAATTTTCAAATTTTGTATGCCTTAGAATGAAGGTACTCAACCAGAGGTGCCTATACTCCAGAGGGTACTTCTGATGGGTGTAGTGGAGTACTGCAAGACCTTTACTACCCTTGTGCCAATTATTAAGTCATATATAACATATAAGTATTTTTGGTTGTTTAACCTCTTGCCAGACTCATAACGCACATAATGTTGTGGCAGGAAAAGTGGACTTTAATGCCCAGTTGCCACACATATGCATCCATGGCAACTGGAGGTTGTATGCTGAGTGAGAGCCCACTCATTGCACACTCCCAGAACACTCACAGTGACAGCTCCTGGTCACAGTTTCTAATTGGAAGCCAGTAGGATGGGCTCCCAATCATGAGACTGCTGTGAGAGCCAATCAATCACAATGGTTACATGATACAGAAGTCGCTTAAAAGGTGGCATTAAGGAGCATTATAAAAACATAACGGATTGCTTGGAAAAAAAACCAGTGTACCTAAGGTCAAACCTTTGTTTTTTTTTTATTTATCTTTAGAGCAGGAAAGAGTTGGGTAATAACTATGGCATCCTCCACGGTGGCACAACTACAATTTTGTGGTGGATCAAAGCTGCTATCATGTATGCAAATTAGTGACATCCTTTTTAAATAATCAGCCAAGCTTGCCCTTTATTGTATTTGCCCAAAGCCCCTACCACATGGTGGCAGTGCCGTTTTGTGTTGGCCCAAAGCTGCCATCCTGCATGCATGGTAGTAGCACCATTTTTTTAAAGCCTGGTCAGATGTGGCCACCAGCGAAGCAACACACCATTCCTCTATTGGCTATTTCCTTTTAAACTGGTTATCCAGCCAGCAGCACACTTCCTGCCTTAGGGTGTCTCCACTCTGGATGGAGGTACTACTGAGACACCTTTTGAACAGCAGCATTATCAGCCTGGGGAAAGGGTAGTGTTAGATACACTAGAATATCTATGCTAGGTTCACACCTATGCCTTTTTGCGGGCCGCGTTTACATGAGCAATGGCAGCCCATTAAAATGAATGGGACGCCGTGCTTGTGTTTCCGCAAAAAAAGGTGCATGCATCTTTTCAAAAACGCGTCCACAGGGAAATCGCATGCTCTTTTTGACCATGCAATTTCTTTGTGGTTCCCACACCTGCACTGTGATTTTACATGCGTGGGGATGCCATTCAGAATGCTCACAGAGCAGGGCATTTTCACTGTGGGTGAATGCAGGTGTGGGAATTGCTGCGATATACGCACCCGCTGCCACACGCCGAAGTGTGAACAAAGCCTAAGGTTGAATCAAAATTAAAGCTGAACTCAAGCTAACACTTTTTAGGCAATTATAGTTTGGGCACTAAGCCTGTTATTTTTCATTTTCCTTTAGCAGACCAATCACCATGTGAAAATAGAGGGAAAAAAAATTTCCGCCAACAAATGTTTGTTGTCGGTTTGTTTGATCGTGTGTACTCAAGTCCATCAGACAAAAGTCCAAAGTACAAACACGCATGCTCAGAAGCAGAAGCGGCCGGTCTTGTAAACTAGCGCTCGTAATGGAGAATTAACATTCATGACGTGGCAAATTATGAAATCTCCAAATGCAGCGCACAATTCTCTTCTTTAATGGGATAATAATGAAGCTGCTTTGCTGGTGATACTGATGGAGTTATTGCAAACAAAGTTTCAAAGGCGTTTTTTTTCTAGTGATATCAAGAATAATATTATTATGCTTTATTTTATTTTTTTTTTGGGCAAGTTACCGCAACACCATTATCCCCTAGTTTTTAAGATCAAAAATACAACTATGTTGGTGTCCCTTGTTCATTTTACATTGTATTTTATAAAATGTAACTGCCTACTCCCAAACTGTAATTTGAAGTAAAACACATAGCACACTATTATTCTTCACAATTTTTTTTATTGTGCATTAAAAAAAAAAAAAAAAAAATTAGACATGCTATCTGCCAATAGAACTTAACCAAAAAGTGCATCCAAAAATATAGTAAATATACCAAATCAAATCATTATTATTCAACCCAAAAAATAATGTCAAAGCAATAACTCCAAGGCCAATAATAAATAACACGTTATCTCCTCCGATTCCGCAACATGTCTGGTTGACGATACGGCCGTTCAGAAACAAACTGAAAAGTGCTAAATGAAAAAACGCGAAAAGAAAAGCGCAAATCAACACTCACCAAACTTCTACTAACACGAAATTAGCAGAAGAAGCCCAAAGGGTGGCACAAAAGAGCTGAAAAAACATTTAGTACGTCTAGTACGTCACTACGTTCGTAATTGTTGGCCAACATTTGTGTGACCGTGTGTATGCAAGACAAGTTTGAGCAAACACCTTTCGGACAAAAGTCCATGGTTTTGTTGGCCAACAATCCAATCGTGTGTATGAGGCATAAGGGTCCATGGCTCAGAAAGCACTAAAGTAAGAAGGTAAGCACGCATAGCTCCCAACTGTCCCTGATTTCGAGGGACTGTCCCTGATTTGGAACAAAGTCCTTCTGTCCCTCTTTCCTCCTCATTATGTTGGTGAGGCTAAGAGACTGCTTTCTGATGGCACTACTTACAAAAAAAAAAAATCACTAAAGATCCCATCCCTGATTTTGCTAGGGAAATTGATATTTTGATATCAACGGCCTTCATTAATAACATCCTTAATAAAATGGAAAAATCTTTTCTTCTTAAAGACTTTTATCAAATCCCCTATTTTTACCATCTCCCAAAGGTCCACAAGAATCTTGAAAATCCTCCTGGCAGACCGATAGTGGCTGCGATGGATAGCGTCACCACAAGTTTAAGCCTGTATATTGACCAAATTCTACAGCCCATTGTACATCGATTGCAGTCATATATCAGAGACGGACCCATCTGCTAGAAATCCTTTCCCCTTATAAGTGGGAGCCGACATACTGTAAGTTTGGCTCTCACTTGATGTCAACTCATTATATACATCCATCCCCCATACCTTTGGCCTACAAGCCCTGGAATACTTTCTGGCACAAGATCCGTTAAACTCCCGTCAGGCCTCTTTTATCTTGGACACCACATCATTTTGTTTGACACACAACTATTTTAATTTTGATGCTGATTTTTATGTACAATTACAGGGCACAGACATGGAGGCAAATTTTGCGCCTTCTTACGCAAATCTAGCCATGGGTTTTTGGGAGAACCGATATAATTTTAAAGATAACCCCTTTTCGTGTAATATTGTATTTTTTGGTCGCTATAGCGACGATATTAGTATAATTTGGGATGGTTCCGTTGATACCATCAACCAATTTGTGGAACATTGTAATAACAATCAAGATGGTTTGTCCTTCACATTTGTTACTGATCCCAATACGCTAGCTTTTCTAGACCTGGAGCTAGGTCACGATGAAGTAACCTCCACCATTTTCTCCAAAAATTAAGTTAAATCCACTGCGGGCAATTCTTACTTGTATCATAATAGCTGTCATTTTCCCAAATGGATCGCCAATATCCCAAAAGGCCAGTTCTGTCGATTACGACAGAACTGTACGAAAGACAGCGATTATGTCGATCAAAGCCTACTATTGAAGAAGAAGTTCAGTGACAAAGAATATCTTGAGACCTTGATTAATCAAGCTTTCCAACATTACCCTAATGGGAAACCTCCCAAAGTGGTCCGTGAACCAGAAAACCATTCTGTTCGGTTCACTACCACGCTTCACTTCCGATTTAGGAAGATGGAAAAAATATTAGCCAACCACTGGAATATCCTATTACAGGACCCACTTCTTTAATCCATTATTCCGGAACGCCTCAGGGTCACATACCGCAGAGCGCCAAACTTGAAAAGTAAAATAGCCCCCAGTAAAATCAAACCTTGTTATATTCCCCCCGCAATACCTGTTCTCATACCACTGGTAGGGATGTACCAGTGTCGTAAGACCCTCTGTAAAACTTGTAAGTACCTCAAACACGGCCAAAAATCTTTCAACACCAAAGGTAAAACTTATCTATTGAAAGAATTTTATAATTGTTCGTCGGACTTTGTTGTATATGCACTCGTTTGTCCGTGTGCCTACTGTATGTCTAAGGACTAGATTTGGCGAACACAGGAGATTGACAGAAGGGGGGACCGATCCACACAGTGTCCCTAGACATTTTAATGAAGCCCACCATGCTCCACCAAGGTTTACAAGTCTGGGTGATTGAACAAATATCCAGTTCTCTTCCAGTGGCAGAACGTTTAAAAAAACTCTGTGCCAGAGAAACGCTCTGGATTTACAATCTCGATGTCCTCTCGCCCGGTGGTATTAATGAAGGAATCGAAATTTCTACTATTTTATAATACCACACACAATATATAATATATATATATATATATATATATATATATATATATATATATATATATATATATATATATATATATTATATATATATATAATATATATATAATATTTTAAAACATATTTCATATTAGTATTGTTATTTTTATTGGTCTTATTCTACCTAGAGTCACTAGCCCACATCCTAATCTACCACTCCATTTCAGGTTTTTTTTTTTGAATCACTCTGCTCTCTCCTCCTATCAGCATTTTTTAAAATTATTCCATTCCCTTCATTCAGTCTTAATATTTTATTAATATTTTATCACTACTTATTTTAATAATAATATTCCCTTACTTAGTGACACCGCTATTGCCCCTATTATTCATCTGCTTGCAGATGTTGTTTCTTTATATATCCCCTTTTTTTATATACATTCTATACTTTATTTTTATATATCAATACATGCATATAGATTCTGTTTATTCACTAATCTATGAATGGCCGTTTAAATACTATTTCATACTATACATATCCATTCACTTAATTTTCATTTCCATTACGGTCCCATCCAGTTCTCAGCCCAATCCAATCCGACTTTTACTTTTCACCTCCAGTATTTCATGTGTCTCAATTGTTCAGAACCGCTCCCCCGCCCACGTCTTTCAGTTCCACCATACACACTCCCCGGTTCTGGCCACTTGTTCCCTTCACCTCCCTTATATATGGCTCTGTGTAGTATCCACATTATGTCTGTTGATAAAGGAGTGCGGCTTGTCAGTACACCGCAGCGCACCTACTAAAGAAACGCGTCCACTACTGGTGACGTCATTCCCCTGCAGCCTGCTGTTCCCTGCGCCTCACGCCTCATTTTGAGTTTGTCTTCCGGAGCTGGCATAACCATCCTAACGACGGACACCTCTCTGACCAGACTGTTTTGACAGAGGAACTACAAGGCCCAGGACTCAGGATTGCCACCATGACATAACCATGTCTATACTTCTACGCCTATCACTTTTTGCTTAAATGTGAGTTTGACTAATTTATGTGTATTAAAGCTTGTTAAAAATGTCTGCACCCAAAGGGGGCCTCTCTCCTTGTATTTTTCCTCCTCATTTGTCCATCATTTTGGTCTGATCTATATAGTTGTAAATAAAATGCGCTATTTATCTTTCAAAAAGTGTTTCCCAGTGCTAAACCTTTCATCCAATTTCTAATTTGCTGCATTTGTAAATTTCAAAAGCCAATATAAAGGAATAGTAGTGGTAAAAAAAAGCACTTATGTGGATATAACTAAAGTTTTTTTTTTTTGTTTAATTCCCCTTTAAGGGAGCATGGCAGGGGGTGTGTCCTATGCCTACATACTTTTGCTAATAGGTGTCCCCTCGTTCCCATCTCAAAAAGTTGGGAGGTATGATAAGAGGGCCAGGAGAGTGGTAGGGAGCACCAGGTGAAGTGGATGCAGCTCCTTTCAGTTTAGGTGCATTAGGTGCTCCTTTGAGATCCTAATGCACATATAAAAAAGAAACACAAGAGGGCGCCTCCGTCTAGGTGTAGCGATTTATTTTAGAAAGTATAAAAAGACAAAAATGACTTTCACTAGATAAAAAGACTGAAGTCAAGCCATCAGACAGTTGCAAATCAGTGGTCTTGCTATCAGACGAGTATTTTTTGGTTGGATTTTAAACACACAAAGCTAAATAGAACATAATGGATGTGTGACAGCTCTGTATAATCATTATATTATATGTTACATCACCCTCTCTAACATTTACAATACGGTGAGATTTTACTGTGGAATTTTTAAAGATACAGAGCCCCAAATACCAACCCATTGGCTACATAGTGACATTTTCCCAATAATTCTAAATGGGTTAAAAAAAAAAAATTTCCATTGGACCAATATGTTTACAATGCAGATGTGTCATACACACCCCTCTCTATGATATCTTACAATACGGTATGAATTTACTGTGGAAATTTAAAGATACAGAGCCCCAAATACCAACCCATTGGCTACATAGTGACATAATTGCAATATTTCAAATTGGGTTCAAAACCAATTCTCCCATTGGACCAATACGTTTACAATGCAGATGTGTCATACACACCCCCCTCTATGATATCTTATAATACGGTAAGATTTTACTGTGGAAATTTAAAGATACAGATCCCCAAATACCAACCCATTGGCTACATAGTGACATTTTTCCAATACTTCTAAATGGGTTTAAAAAAAATTCTCCCATTGGACCAATGCGTTTACAATGCAGATGTGTCATACACACCCCTCTCTATGATATCTTACAATACGGTAAGATTTTACTGTGGAAATTTAAAGATACAGAGCCCCAAATATCAACCCATTGGTTACAAACTGACATTTTTCCAATACTTCTAAATGGGTTAAAAAAAAAAATTTCCATTGGACCAATATGTTTACAATGCAGATGTGTCATACACACCACCCTCTATGGTATCTTACAATACGGTAAGATTTTACTGTGGAAATTTAAAGGTACAGAGGCCCAAATACCAACCCATTGGCTACATAGTGACATTTTTCTAACACTTCTAAATGGGTTTAAAAAAAATTCTCCCATTGGACCAATACGTTTACAATGCAGATGTGTCATACACACCCCCCTCTATGGTATCTTACAATACGGTAAGATTTTACTGTGGAAATTTAAAGATACAGATCCCCAAATATCAACCCATTGGTTACATAGTGACATTTTTTGCAATATTGCAAATTGGGTTCAAAAAAATTTCTCCCATTGGACCAATACGTTTACAATGCAGATGTGTCATACACACCCCTCTCTATGATATCTTACAATACGGTAAGATTTTACTGTGGAAATTTAAAGATACAGAGCCCCAAATATCAACCCATTGGCTACATAGTGACATTTTTCCAATACTTCTAAATGGGTTTAAAAAAAATTCTCCCATTGGACCAATACGTTTACAATGCAGATGTGTCATACACACCCCTCTCTATGATATCTTACAATACGGTAAGATTTTACTGTGGAAATTTAAAGATACAGAGCCCCAAATATCAACCCATTGGTTACAAACTGACATTTTTCCAATACTTCTAAATGGGTTAAAAAAAAAATTTCCATTGGACCAATATGTTTACAATGCAGATGTGTCATACACACCACCCTCTATGGTATCTTACAATACGGTAAGATTTTACTGTGGAAATTTAAAGGTACAGAGGCCCAAATACCAACCCATTGGCTACATAGTGACATAATTGCAATATTTCAAATTGGGTTCAAAACCAATTCTCCCATTGGACCAATACGTTTACAATGCAGATGTGTCATACACACCCCCCTCTATGATATCTTATAATACGGTAAGATTTTACTGTGGAATTTTAAAGATACAGAGCCCCAAATATCAACCCATTGGTTACATAGTGACATTTTTGCAATATTGCAAATTGGGTTAAAAAAAAATTTTCCCATTGGACCAATACGTTTACAATGCAGATGTGTCATACACACCCCTCTCTATGATGTCTTATAATACGGTATGATTTTACTGTGGATATTTAAAGATACAGAGCCCCAAATACCAACCCATTGGCTACAAACTGACATTTTTCCAATACTTCTAAATGGGTTCAAAAAATGTCACTATGTAGCCAATGGGTTGGTATTTGGGGCTCTGTATCTTTAAATTTCCACAGTAAAATCTTACCGTATTGTAAGATACCATAGAGGGGGGTATGTATGACACATCTGCATTGTAAACGTATTGGTCCAATGGGAGAAATTTTTTTAAACCCAATTGGCAATATTGCAAAAATGTCACTATGTAACCAATGGGTTGATATTTGGGGCTCTGTATCTTTAAATTTCCACAGTAAAATCTTACCGTATTGTAAGATACCATAGAGGGGGGTATGTATGACACATCTGCATTGTAAACGTATTGGTCCAATGGGAGAATTTTTTTTAAACCCATTTAGAAGTATTGGAAAAATGTCAGATTGTAACCAATGGGTTGGTATTTGGGGCTCTGTATCTTTAAATTTCCACAGTAAAATCTTACCGTATTGTAAGATACCATAGAGGGGGGTATGTATGACACATCTGCATTGTAAACGTATTGGTCCAATGGGAGAATTTTTTTTAAACCCATTTAGAAGTATTGGAAAAATGTCACTATGTAGCCAATGGGTTGGTATTTGGGGCTCTGTATCTTTAAATTTCCACAGTAAAATCTTACCGTATTATAAGATATCATAGAGAGGGGTGTGTATGACACATCTGCATTGTAAACATATTGGTCCAATGGGAGAAATTTTTTTGAACCCAATTGGCAATATTGCAAAAATGTCACTATGTAACCAATGGGTTGGTATTTGGGGCTCTGTATCTTTAAATTTCCACAGTAAAATCTTACCGTATTGTAAGATACCATAGAGAGGGGTGTGTATGACACATCTGCATTGTAAACATATTGGTCCAATGGGAGAATTTTTTTTAAACCCATTTAGAAGTATTGGAAAAATGTCACTATGTAGCCAATGGGTTGGTATTTGAGGCTCTGTATCTTTAAATTTCCACAGTAAAATCTTACCGTATTGTAAGATACCATAGAGGGGGGTATGTATGACACATCTGCATTGTAAACGTATTGGTCCAATGGGAGAATTTTTTTTAAACCCATTTAGAAGTATTGGAAAAATGTCAGATTGTAACCAATGGGTTGGTATTTGGGGCTCTGTATCTTTAAATTTCCACAGTAAAATCTTACCGTATTGTAAGATACCATAGAGGGGGGTGTGTATGACACATCTTCATTAGAAACGTATTGGTCCAATGGGAGAATTTTTTTTAAACCCATTTAGAAGTATTGGAAAAATGTCACTATGTAGCCAATGGGTTGGTATTTGGGGCTCTGTATCTTTAAATTTCCACAGTAAAATCTTACCGTATTATAAGATATCATAGAGAGGGGTGTGTATGACACATCTGCATTGTAAACGTATTGGTCCAATGGGAGAAATTTTTTTGAACCCAATTGGCAATATTGCAAAAATGTCACTATGTAACCAATGGGTTGATATTTGGGGCTCTGTATCTTTAAATTTCCACAGTAAAATCTTACCGTATTGTAAGATACCATAGAGAGGGGTGTGTATGACACATCTGCATTGTAAACATATTGGTCCAATGGGAGAATTTTTTTTAAACCCATTTAGAAGTATTGGAAAAATGTCACTATGTAGCCAATGGGTTGGTATTTGGGGCTCTGTATCTTTAAATTTCCACAGTAAAATCTCACCGTATTGTAAATGTTAGAGAGGGTGATGTAACATATAATATAATGATTATACAGAGCTGTCACACATCCATTATGTTCTATTTAGCTTTTGTTTGTTTAAAATCCAACCAAAAAATACTCGTCTGATAGCAAGACCACTGATTTGCAACTGTCTGATGGCTTGACTTCAGTACGAAGGATCAGCCAGAGAAATCCCGGCAATGCGGGCTGTCACGTGATCGCGCCCCCGCCCGGAGTCACCGTGGCGATGCTGGCTGAATGTGAGTGCGGGTTGATCGGTGTTCGTTGGGTTCTGTGTATGTTGGATGAAGGGACTCCTCTGTATTGTAATTATGATGGAGAGAGGACTGCTTCTGTGTTCTTATATCTGATATTATATGGGTTCTTTCACTATTTATATATAAAAAAAATGGTGTCCCTTGAGGTCCCCCCCTCCGCACCCTGATATATCTAGCGCCTCTGTCTGTGTCCCGTCCTCCGCCCCATAGCTCTGTATTTATTATGTGGCCTGGGCGGCTGTGCAGCGTGCGCCTCTCTGCTCCATATCACAGACCGCCGGTGTAGCTTGTCTGTGTAAGAGGCGAGCTCCGACCGACCTCCCGGTCCTCATCTCATGGAGCCTCGGCCCCGCCCTCTTCCTGCTCCACCACAGCTGGGGACCGTGGGAGACCAGAGGTGACAGGGGAGCCCGAGACCTTGTCAGCACAGCGGGATGGGGGAACCCAAAAGGTATGATCACAGCGGCAGCCCCCCCCTCCTGTCTGTCAGCCCCCCCCTCTCCTGTCTGTCAGCCCCCCCCCCTCTCCTGTCTGTTAGCCCCCCCCCTCTCCTGTCTGTCAGCCCCCCCTCTCCTGTCTGTCAGCCCCCCCTCTCCTGTCTGTCAGCCCCCCCTCTCCTGTCTGTCAGCCCCCCCCCTCTCCTGTCTGTCAGCCCCCCCCCCTCCTGTCTGTCAGCCCCCCCCTCTCCTGTCTGTCAGCCCCCCCCTCTCCTGTCTGTCAGCCCCCCCCTCTCCTGTCTGTCAGCCCCCCCCTCTCCTGTCTGTCAGCCCCCCCTCTCCTGTCTGTCAGCCCCCCCCTCTCCTGTCTGTCAGCCCCCCCCTCTCCTGTCTGTCAGCCCCCCCCCCTCTCCTGTCTGTCAGCCCCCCCCCTCTCCTGTCTGTCAGCCCCCCCCCTCTCCTGTCTGTCAGCCCCCCCCTCTCCTGTCTGTTAGCCCCCCCCTCTCCTGTTTGTTAGCCCCCCCTCTCCTGTCTGTTAGCCCCCCCCTCTCCTGTCTGTCAGCCCCCCCCTCTCCTGTCTGTCAGCCCCCCCCCTCCTGTCTGTCAGCCCCCCCCTCTCCTGTCTGTCAGCCCCCCCCCTCTCCTGTCTGTCAGCCCCCCCCTCTCCTGTCTGTCAGCCCCCCCCTCCTGTCTGTCAGCCCCCCCCTCTCCTGTCTGTCAGCCCCCCCCTCTCCTGTCTGTCAGCCCCCCCCTCTCCTGTCTGTCAGCCCCCTCTTCCATCACGCCCCCCTCTCCTCTTCCGTCACGCCCCCCTCCTCCTCTCCCCTGTCCCCCCATACTTAACCAGGAGACTTCCCCCCCACCCCCCCACCCCCCAAAATTACACTGGGAGGCTCCCCACCAAACATTACACGCTACATATACACTATATTGTACGTTACACCTGCTCTGTATACACTATATTGTACGTTACACACGCCTGCACTATATACACACTATATTGTACATTACACATTCTGCACTATAGACACTATATTGTACATTAGACACACCTGCTCTATATACACTACATTGTACATTACACACTCCTGCTCTATAGACACTATATTGTACATTACACTCTATACACTATATTGTACATTACACACTCTGCACTATATACACTATATTGTACATTACACATTCTGCACTATATACACTATATTGTACATTACACACTCTGCACTATATTGCACATTACACACACCTGCACTATATACACTATAATGTACATTACACACTCTGCACTATATACACTATATTGTACATTACACACTCTGCACTATATTGCACATACCTGCTCTATATACACTGTATTGTACATTACACACTCTGCACTATATTGCACATTACACACCTGCACTATATGCAATTGGCTACACCCACTGTTCACCGCTGCACGTGCCGCATTAGAACTCCCCTAGGGCACACAAAGGTGTCCCGGGTATTTTACAATCTCATAGTGTATGCTACAAATAAATACCAAGTCCAGCTAAAGTGTTTGGCTCGAAGAAAAGGTGGCAACCCTACCCCTCCCGATACCCGGTACTCGCCGATACTGATATGTCACGTGACATTGTTTTTTTTTTTTTTTTTTTCGGGGGGGGGGGGGGGTGAACGGTGTGTGTGGGTTTTTTTTTTTTTTTTTTTATTTACAAATTTTATTTTTTACAATAATATTTTTTTTATTCTTTATTGCAATATGTGTTTTTGTTTTTTTTTTTTTTTTTTTTAATCATCCCTGTTGGGGGGCTTTGGTGAGATATCAGGGGTCTTAACAGACCTCTGATATCTCCCCCTTGAGACAGAAAAAGAGACAGAGGATAGAGATTCCCCAGTCCCTTTCTCTGCAGCCTCAGCTGCACTGAGAATGAATGGAGAGAAGACAGCGGCTCCTCTCCATTCATAAACTGACACAAGAGATTACAATGTTTCAGTTATGTGAATAGACAGAGTCAGCTGACTCTGTCCATTCACAAAGGAAGGAGGAGGAGGACAGCACAATGGAGGGGTCAGCGGAGAGGGACAGCAGAACGGAGGGGACAGAGAAGGAGGGGGACAGCGGAGAGGCACAGCAGAACGAAGGGGACAGAGAAGGAGAGGGCAGCGGAGGGGCACAGCAGAACGGAGGGGGACAGAGAAGGAGAGCAGAATGGAGGGGGACAGCGGAGGGGGACAGAGGAACGGAGGGGGCATGGAGGAGGATGCAGTGACAGTCAGCGGTGACCGATCACCGCTGTATGTCACTAAAGCCGCTGGGGAGAATCTTGTAACTCCCCCACACGCCGATCGCAGCTGACTTCCAGGTATCGGGGGAAGCATCGGGAGCATTTGCCCGAGTACAAGTACTTGGGCAAATGCTCGGTATCGGTACCGATACTAGTATCGGTACAACCCTAATATATATATATATATATATATATATATATATATATATATATATATATATTTTTTATATTCTCGATAGATAGACATACAGGTAGATGAGAGAACAGAAACCTGTAAAGGATGGCTCTAGGACACAGTGCTGGGACCCCTCGTGGTATATACAGGAGATGTGTAATGAAATGCTCCAGCAGATTGTGGGGTAAAGGGCTAGAGCGGAGATTGATTCTGGGGGCAGAGGGGAAGCAGGGCGCTCTCCCCTCCCTCAGTCCGATCACAGGCTGAAAAGAATATATACAGCACAAGGTGCTGCTGTATATGTGTGGGGTGGACAGACAATTACAGGGTGTTAGAACACATTACCTGGCTTCTCCATCCACAGAGCTGAAACCGATAGTGATGCCACCAACCGGAGAAAGCACCGCCCATTTCCTACGGCGGTGCAGACATGAAGAAGAATGACCCAATGAGAGTGCTGTGGCGCCCTGCAGTGCGCTACAAAGCATAAAAAACCCGCAAATGAAGCGTCTTGCCTGCAATCATGGGATTGCATTGGCATGATGCTTCCCATGGTGCACTGTGTCCGGCGTCCCGAACAAAGTGCACTTAAAGGAACTTTTTTTTCTTAAAAGGTATTTTTTTTTTTTTTTTTGTGACTGACTTTGGGGGGCGACAGGCTTGGGCAGGAAACTTGGCGGCGGTGACCGGCGGAGAGAGCCGCTTCTGGACACGGACAAGAGGAGGAGGAGGAGGGAGGGGAGCACTCTGGCGCTTCAGCACCCCTACCTCTGTGGCGCCTGGGTGCACTGCACTCCGCCTAGGATCGGCCCTGTGTGTGTGTGTGTGTGTGTGTGTGTGTGTATATGTATATATATATATATATATATATATATATATATATATATATATACACACACAGTGGGGTGGAAAGTATTCAGACCCCCTTAAATTTTTCGCTCTTTGTCATTTTGCAGCCATTTGCTAAAATCGTTTAAGTTCATTTTTTTCCTCATTAATGTACACACAGCACCCCATATTGACAGAAAAACACAGAATTGCTGACATGTTTGCAGATTTATTAAAAAAGAAAAACTGAAATATCACATGGTCCTAAGTATTCAGACCCTTTGCTCAGTATTTAGTAGAAGCACCCTTTTGATCTATTACAGCCATGAGTCTTTTTGGGAAAGATGCAACAAGTTTTTCACACCTGGATTTGGGGATCCTCTGCCATTTCTCCTTGCAGATCCTCTCCAGTTCTGTCAGGTTGGTTGGTAAACGTTGGTGGACAGCCATTTTTAGGTCTCTCCAGAGATGCTCAATTGGGTTTAAGTCAGGGCTCTGGCTGGGCCATTGAAGAACAGTCACGGAGTTGTTGTGAAGCCACTCCTTCGTTATTTTAGCTGTGTGCTTAGGGTCATTGTCTTGTTGGAAGGTAAACCTTCGGCCCAGTCTGAGGTCCTGAGCACTCTGGAGAAGGTTTTTGTCCAGGATATCCCTGTACTTGGCTGCATTCATCTTTCCCTTGATTGCAACCAGTCATCCTGTCCCTGCAGCTGAAAAACACCCCCACAGCATGATGCTGCCACCACCATGCTTCACTGTTGGGACTGTATTGGACAGGTGATGAGCGGTGCCTGGTTTTCTCCACACATACCGCTTAGAATTAAGGCCAAAAAGTTCTATCTTGGTCTCATCAGACCAAAGAATCTTATTTCTCACCATCTTGGAGTCCTTTAGGTGTTTTTCATGTGTCTTGCACTGAGGAGAGGCTTCCGTCGGGCCACTCTGCCTTAAAGCCCTGACTGGTGGAGGGCTGCAGTGATGGTTGACTTTCTACAACTTTCTTCCATCTCCCGACTGCATCTCTGTAGCTCAGCCACAGTGATCTTTGGGTTCTTCTTTACCTCTCTCACCAAGGCTCTTCTCCCCCGATAGCTCAGTTTGGCCGGACGGCCAGCTCTAGGAAGGGTTCTGGTCGTCCCAAACGTCTTCCATTTAAGGATTATGGAGGCCACTGTGCTCTTAGGAACCTTAAGTGCAGCAGAATTTTTTTTTTGTAACCTTGGCCAGATCTGTGCCTTGCCACAATTCTGTCTCTGAGCTCTTCAGGCAGTTCCTTTGACCTCATGATTCTCATTTGCTCTGACATGCGCTGTGAGCTGTAAGGTCTTATATAGACAGGTGTGTGGCTTTTCTAATCAAGTCCAATCAGTATAATCAAACACAGCTGGACTCAAATGAAGGTGTAGAACCATCTCAAGGATGATCAGAAGAAATGGACAGCACCTGAGTTACATATATGAGTGTCACAGCAAAGGGTCTGAATACTTAGGACCATGTGATATTTCAGTTTTTCTTTTTTAATATATCTGCAAAAATGTCAACAATTCTGTGTTTTTCTGTCAATATGGGGTGCTGTGTGTACATTGAGGAAAAAAAAGGAACTTAAATGGCTGCAATATAACAAAGAGTGAAAAATGTAAGGGGGTCTGAATACTTTCCGTCCCCACTGTGTATATATGTGTATAATATATGTGTGTGTGTGTATATATGTGTGTGTGTATATATATATATATATATATATATATATATATATATATATGTGTGTGTGTGTGTGTGTGTGTGTGTGTGTATATATATATATATATATATATATATATATATATATATATATATAATCTACCTCATAGAACACCATATGTGTGTATATATATATATATATATATGTACTGTATCTCACAAAATGAGTATACCTACAATACATGTTTTGAGCCCTGACAGGTCCTTTTACACTCCGACATACATGTATAGAGCCATGACCGGTCCTCTTTATACTCTTATATACATGTATAGAGCCATGACAGGTCCTTTTTATATTCCTACATACATGTATAGAGCCATAATGGGTCCCCTTTATACTCCTATACATGTATAGAGCGATGACATGCCCTCTTTATACTCCTATATACAGTATCACACAAAAGTGAGTACACCCCTCACATTTTTGTAAATATTTTATTATATCTATTTATGTGACAACACTGAAGAAATTACCCTTTGCTACAATGTAAAGTAGTGAGTATACAGCTTGTATAACAGTGGAAATTTGCTGTCCCCTCAAAATAACTCAACACACAGCCATTAATGTCTAAACCGTTGGCAACAAAAGTGAGTACACCCCTAAGTGAAAATGTCCAAATTGGGCCCAGTTAGCCACTCCCCCCCCCCCGGTGTCATGTGACTCGGTAGTGTTATAAGGTCTCAGGTGTGAATGGGGAGCAGTTGTGTTAAATTTGGTGTTATCGCTCTCACTCTTTCATACTGGTCACTGGAAGTTCAACATGGCACCTAAATGGCAAAGAACTCTCTGAGGATCTGAAAAAAAATAATTGTTGCTCTACATAAAGATGGCCTAGGCTATAAGAAGATTGCCAAGACTCTGAAACTGAGCTGCAGCACAGTGACCAAGACCATACAGCGGTTTAACAGGACAGGTTCCACTCAGAACAGGCCTCGCCATGGTAGACCAAAGAAGTTGAGTGCACGTGCTCAGCGTTCTATTCAGAGGTTGTCTTTGGGAAATAGACGTATGAGTGCTGCCAGCATTGCTTCAGAGGTTGAAGGGGTGGGGGGTCAGCCTGTCAGTGCTCAGACCATACGCCACACACTGCATCAAATTGGTCTGGATGGCTGTCGTCCCTGAAGGAAGCCTCTTCTAAAGATGATGCACAAGAAAGTCCGCAGTTTGCTGAAGACAAGCAAACTAAGGAAATGGATTACTGGAACCATGTCCTGTGGTCTGATGAGACCAAGATAAACGTATTTGGTTCAGATGATGTCAAGCATGTGTGGCGTCAACCAGATGAGGAGTACAAAGACAAGTGTGTCTTGCCTACAGTCAAGCATGGTGGTGGGAGTGTCATGGTCTGGGACTGCATGAGTGCTGCCGGTGTTCTGACATATACTGTCCTCCTATTGGATAGTGTCCGCTCCGTACTGCGCAGGCACAGCGCTTGCGCAGTACGGAGCAGAAGGAGATGACGAAAATGCCCGAAGTTGATCAGCTGACCATCAGCTGTACACGGCGCTTGGGCACTTGTTAGTGATGGCAGTGTAAGAGGGCCCCTCGCGGGCTCGCTTCGCTCGCCACGCTTCGGGCACGGCCTCGCTGCGCTCGCCAACTATTTATTCTCACTCTATGTCCACTTGGATAGTAGGGAATGAACCTGGACATAGGGTGAGAATAACAGCGCAGGCGCCGTGTACAGCTGATGATCAGCTGTTAAACTTCGGAGACTTTCGGCGTCTCGTTTGTCCTCCGTACTGCGCCTGCGCAGTACAGGGCGGACACTATATGATAGGGGACTGTATTTGACAAGACACCGGCACTGGGAAGCTACAGTTCATTGAGGGAACCATGAATGCCAACATGTACTGTGACGTACTGAAGAAGAGCATGATCCCCTCCCTTCGGAGACTGGGCCTCAGGGCAGTATTCCAACATGATAATGACCCCAAACACACCATGGAGGAGTGGAAGAGGACTCCAGTGGCAACCTGTGAAGCTCTGGTGAACTCCATGCCCAAGAGGGTTAAGGCAGTGCTGGAAAATAATGGTGGCCACACAAAATATTGACGCTTTGGGCCCAATTTGGACATTTTCACTTAGGGGTGTACTCACTTTTGTTGCCAGCGGTTTAGAGATTAATGGCTGTGTGTTGAGTTATTGTGAGGGGACAACAAATTTACACTGTTATACAAGCTGTACACTCACTACTTTACATTGTAGCAAAGTGTCATTTCTTCAGTGTTGTTACATGAAAAGATAGAATAAAATATTTAAAACCGTGAGAGGTGTACTCACTTTTCAGAGATACTGTGTATGTGTATATATATATATATATATTTATAGACAAATGGGATTGCTGCACTTAAAAATCTCTTTCAAAAAGACATCACCACCATTCAGTGTCAAAAGCATGATGGTTTCGGGTTGTACAGATAGTAGAGCTGCATGATTCTGGCCAAAATGAGAATAACGATTTTTTTTGCTTAGAATAAAAAGATCACGATTTTCGCAACGTAAAATCTTTCACATTATACAAAAAAAAAAAAAAAAAAGGGCTAACTTTACTGGTTAGATTTTTTTTTTTTTTTTTTTTAATTAAAGTAATTTTTTTCCAAAAAAATTGCATTTGAAAGACCGCTGCGCAAATACAGTGTGACATAAAATTTTATTGCAACAACCACCATTTTATTTTCTAGGGTGTCTACTAAAAAAAATATACATGTTTCGGGGTTCTAAGTAATTTTCTAGCAAAAAAAAAGGATTTTAACTTGAAACCAACAAATGTCAGAAAAAAAGGTTTAGTGTTTAAGTGGTTAAACTTTTTTCACTTACACAGGAAGTCTATTCCATTGACAAACTGTTACGATGTTTATACTTAAGTTCAACTGATAGAGAATGTTTTGTTTCTTGGCAGACTGCCCAGTTTTTCTCCTCTTCCTTTCTTTTGAGGGCTGTGGCTTTAGAAGAGCAGAGAGAATTCTTTGCATAGAAAGAATTGTGAAACACATTAGTTAAGATCGCGATAATGATTCTTGACGATTAATCACGATAACGATTAAAGCGGGGGTTCACCCACACCGCCAAAAAAAAAAAAATATTAAAAGCCAGCAGCTACAAATACTGCAGCTGCTGACTTTTAATACATGGCCACTTACCTGTCCCAGGGTCCAGCGATGTCGGCAGGGGATGCCGAGAACCCGCTTGGTTCTCGGCAGCTGCCGCCGCCATCCTAGGTGAGGGAATCAGGAAGGGAAGCGTTGCGGCTTCACTTCCCGGTTCCCTACTGTGCATGCGCGAGTCCCAAATGGTCCCCGCTCTCTCCTGGGAGCTGTGTGTTCCCAGGAGACAGCGCGGTGGGGACGGGAAGAGGCGTAGACTCCCATGGGAGTCTATGCCGGAAGTGGGTGCAAATACCTGTCTTAGACAGGTATCTGCACCCCCCTCCCCCCTGAAAGGTGCCAAATGTGACACCGGAGGGGGGGAGGGTTCCGAAAAGTGGAAGTTCCGTTTTTGTGTGGAACTCCGCTTTAATTGTGCAGCTCTAACAGATAGCCCATCTTCAGTCACCTACAACAATGGTTATTTTTACACACACACACACACACACTTCTTTCATATGGGATCAATTAAGTAATCATTCAATGCCAATGAGGCTAATTAACAAATGGGGAAATACTTGTAGACATATGTAGAATCATGGCTCATCAGGTGATATGCACTAAAGAAGAATAAACACATACATCGTGACTTTTTATATATGACTAGTTATATCTAAAAAAAACTAATAATGATAATTAATATCATTTTAGCGCTACGTGAACTGTTGGCGCTATATGAATCATGTATAATAATAATACTGTAATAATAATAATCATAATAATAATAATAATCATTTTACAAGCCTAAACAAGAAAAAACAAAAAAAAGGCCATAAATTTAATCAAAATCTGAATTCCATCCATTGGGCAATAATGTATTCAAACAATGTATCCTTTAATCCTCTGTTCCCTCCATGTCTATGCTTGGATATGCCATCTACAGGTGATACTCGAAAAATTAGAATATTGTGCAAAAGTCCATTTATTTCACTAATGTAACTTAAAACTTAAATATATGAGATAGACTCATTACATGCAAAGCAAGATAGTTCAAGCCATGATTTGTCATAATTGTGATGATTATGGCTTACAGCTCATGAAAACCCCAAATCCACAATCTCAGAAAATTTAAATATTACATGCAATCAATAAAACAAGGATTGTACATAGAACAATATCGGACTTCTGAAAAAGTATAAGCATGCATATGTACTCAGTACTTGGTTTGGGCCCCTTTTGCAGCAATTACTGCCTCAATGCAGCGTGGCATGGAAGCTATTGGCCTGTGGCACTGCTGAGGTGTTATGGAAGACCAGGATGCTTCAATAGCGGCCTTCAGCTCTTCTGCATTGTTCGGTCTCATGTCTCGTCTTTCTCTTGGCAATGCCCCATAGATTCTCTATGGGGTTCAGGTCAGGCGAGTTTGCTGGCCAATCAAACACAGTAATCCCACGGTCATTGAACCAGGTTTTGGTGCTTTTGGCGGTGTGGGCAGGTGCCAAGTCCTGCTGGAAAATTAAGTCAGGATCCCCAAAGAGCTCGTCTGCGGAAGGAAGCATGAAGTGCTCCAAAATGTCCTGGTAGACAGCTGCGTTGACCCTGGACTTAATGAAGCACAGTGGACCAACACCAGCAGATGACATGGCTCCCCAAATCAACACAGACTGTGGAAACTTCACACTGGACTTCAAGCATCTTGCAGTGTGTGCCTCTTCATTCTTCCTCCATGCTCTGGGTCCTTGGTTTCCAAATGAGATGCAAAATTTGCTCTTATCAGAAAAGAGGACTTTGGACCACTGAGCAACAGACCAGGTCTGTGTTTCTTTAGCCCAGGTAAGACGCTTCTGATGTTGTTTGTTGTTCAGGAGTGGCTTGACAAGAGGAATACGACATTTGAAGCCCATGTGCAGGATCCGTCTCTGTGGTGGCTCTTGATGCACTGACTCCAGCCCAGGGGCGGACTGACAACTCATGGGGCCCCCGGGCAATAGGGGCTCATGGGGCCCCCTTTGTCCCCACCCACCCACACACAAGCCACACCCTCACAAAGCCCCACGTATATATTGCACTGCTACATTACATGCATTGGTCACAGAATTTCTCTACTTCATGTTCAAAATAAATGTTAAAGATTTAAGAAAATAAAGAAAAATAAACTCACTTTAACCACGTACATTTACTGCAGGGCTGCGTCTCCTGTGAGCAGAATCACGTACAGGAACTTGATTCTGCACTTGCGGGTCTGCATGCTGTTTGACCTGCTGCCGCTGTGATTGGACACACCGAGAGCTAAACAGCGGGTCCGGAGGACCCGATGTCCGCCAGGCCCAGACGATCGTTTCCAACAGAGGCAGAACTGTGGTCTGCCTATGTAAACAAGTCCCCAGAGAGCCTCCCCCACTTACATCAGGGGCCCCAGAGAGCCTCCGCTTACATCAGGGTCCCCAGAGAGCCTCCCCCACTTACATCAGGGGCCCCAGAGAGCATCCCCTACTTACATCAGGGCCCCCAGAGAGCCTCCCCTACATCAGGGTCCCCAGGGAGCCTCCCCCACTTACATCAGGGTCCCCAGAGAGCCCCCCCTTACATCAGGGTCCCCAGAGAGCCCCCCCTTACATCAGGGTCCCCAGAGAACCTCCTCCTTACATCAGAGTCCCCAGAGAGCCTCCTCCTTACATCAGGGTCCCCAGAGAGCCTCCTCCTTACATCAGGGTCCCCAGAGAGCCTCCTCCTTACATCAGGGTACCCAGAGAGCCCCCTCCTTACATCAGGGTCCCCAGAGAGCCCCCTCCTTACATCAGGGTCCCCAGAGAGCCCCCTCCTTACATCAGGGTAGCTAGAGAGCCCCCCCTTATATCAGGGTCCCCAGAGAACCCCCCCTTACATCAGGGTCCCCAGAGAGCCCCCTCCTTATATCAGGGTCCCCAGAGAGCCCCCTCCTTACATCAGAGTTCCCCAGAGAGCCCCCCCTTACATCAGGGTTCCCCAGAGAGCCCCCCCTTACATCAGGGTTCCCAGAGAGCCCCCCTTATATCAGGGTCCCCAGAGAGCCCCCCTTACATCAAGGTCCCCAGAGAACCCCCCCTATACATCAGGGTCCCCAGAGAGTCCCCTCCTTACATCAGGGTTCCCCAGAGAGCCCCCCTTACATCAGGTTCCCCAGAGAGCCCCCTCCTTACATCAGGGTCCCCAGAGAGCCCCCCTTATATCAAGGTCCCCAGAGAACCCCCCTATACATCAGGGTCCCCAGAGAGCCCCCTTCTTACATCAGGGTTCCCCAGAGAGCCCCCCTTACATCAGGGTCCCCAGAGAGCCCCCCTTACATCAGGATCCCCAGAGAACCCCCCTATACATCAGGGTCCCCAGAGAGCCCCCCTTACATCAGGGTTCCCCAGAGAGCCCCCCTTACATCAGGGTTCCCCAGAGAGCCCCCTCTTACATCAGGATTTCCCCAGAGAGCCCCCCCTTACATCAGGGTCCCCAGAGAGCCCTCCCTTACATCAGGGTTCCCCAGAGAGCCCCCCCCTTACATCAGGGTTCCCCAGAGAGCCCCCCCTTACATCAGGGTCCCCAGAGAGCCTCCCCCCATACATCAGGGTTCCCAGAGAGCCTTCCCCTTAAACCAGGGTCCCCAGAGAGCCTCCGCCTTACATCAGGGTCCCCAGAGAGCCCTCCCTTACATCAGGGTTCCCCAGAGAGCCCCCCCTTACATCAGGGTTCCCCAGAGAGCCCCCCTTACATCAGGGTCCCCAGAGAGCCTCCCCCCATACATCAGGATTCCCAGAGAGCCTCCCCCTTAAACCAGGGTCCCCAGAGAGCCTCCCCCCCATACATCAGGGTCCCCAGAGAGCCTCCCCCCCATACATCAGGGTCCCCAGAGAGCCTCCCCCACTTACATCAGGGGCCCCAGAGAGCATCCCCCACTTACATTGGGGGCCCCAGAGAGCATCCCCCACTTACATCAGGGGCCCCAGGGAGCATCCCCTACTTACATCAGGGTCCCCAGAGAGCCTCCCCTACATCAGGGTCCCCAGAGAGCCTCCCCCACTTACATCAGGGTCCCCAGAGAGCCCCCCCTTACATCAGGGTCCCCAGAGAACCTCCTCCTTACATCAGGGTCCCCAGAGAGCCTCCTCCTTACATCAGGGTCCCCAGAGAGCCCCCCCATACATCAGGGTCCCCAGAGAGCCCCCCCCCCCCCATACATCAGGGTCCCCAGAGAGCCCCCCCCCATACATCAGGGTCCCCAGAGAGCCCCCCAATACATCAGGGTCCCCAGAGAGCCTCCTTCTTACATCAGGGTCCCCAGAGAGGCCCCCCTTGCATCAGGGTCCCCAGAGAGGCCCCCCTTGCATCAGGGTCCCCAGAGAGCCCCCCCATACATCAGGGTCCCCAGAGAGCCTCCCCCCCATACATCAGGGTCCCCAGAGAGCCCCCCATACATCAGGGTCCCCAGAGAGCCCCCCCAATACATCAGGGTCCCCAGAGAGCCCCCCCCATACATCAGGGTCCCCAGAGAGCCTCCCCCCCATACATCAGGGTCCCCAGAGAGCCCCCCAATACATCAGGGTCCCCAGAGAGCCTCCTCCTTACATCAGGGTCCCCAGAGAGCCTCCCCCCCATACATCAGGGTCCCCAGAGAGCCTCCCCCCCATACATCAGGGTCCCCAGAGAGCCTCCCCCCCATACATCAGGGTCCCCAGAGAGCCTCCCCCCCATACATCAGGGTACCCAGAGAGCCTCCCCCCCATACATCAGGGTCCCCAGAGAGCCTCCCCCATACATCAGGGTCCCCAGAGAGCCCCCCAATACATCAGGGTCCCCAGAGAGCCTCCTCCTTACATCAGGGTCCCCAGAGAGGCCCCCCTTGCATCAGGGTCCCCAGAGAGGCCCCCCTTGCATCAGGGTCCCCAGAGAGCCCCCCCCATACATCAGGGTCCCCAGAGAGCCTCCCCCCCATACATCAGGGTCCCCAGAGAGCCCCCCCAATACATCAGGGTCCCCAGAGAGCCTCCTCCTTACATCAGGGTCCCCAGAGAGCCCCCCCCATACATCAGGGTCCCCAGAGAGCCTCCCCCCCATACATCAGGGTCCCCAGAGAGCCCCCCAATACATCAGGGTCCCCAGAGAGCCTCCTCCTTACATCAGGGTCCCCAGAGAGCCTCCCCCCCATACATCAGGGTCCCCAGAGAGCCTCCCCCCCATACATCAGGGTCCCCAGAGAGCCTCCCCCCATACATCAGGGTCCCCAGAGAGCCTCCCCCCCATACATCAGGGTCCCCAGAGAGCCTCCCCCCCATACATCAGGGTACCCAGAGAGCCTCCCCCCCATACATCAGGGTCCCCAGAGAGCCTCCCCCACTTACATCAGGGGCCCCAGAGAGCATCCCCCACTTACATCAGGGGCCCCAGGGAGCATCCCCTACTTACATCAGGGTCCCCAGAGAGCCTCCCCTACATCAGGGTCCCCAGAGAGCCTCCCCCACTTACATCAGGGTCCCCAGAGAGCCCCCCCTTACATCAGGGTCCCCAGAGAGCCTCCTCCTTACATCAGGGTCCCCAGAGAGCCTCCTCCTTACATCAGGGTCCCCAGAGAGCCTCCTCCTTACATCAGGGTCCCCAGAGAGCCTCCCCCTTACATCAGGGTATCCAGAGAGCCCCCTCCTTACATCAGGGTCCCCAGAGAGCCCCCTCCTTACATCAGGGTCCCCAGAGAGCCCCCCCCATACATCAGGGTCCCCAGAGAGCCTCCCCCCCATACATCAGGGTCCCCAGAGAGCCCCCATACATCAGGGTCCCCAGAGAGCCCCCCAATACATCAGGGTCCCCAGAGAGCCTCCTCCTTACATCAGGGTCCCCAGAGAGGCCCCCCTTGCATCAGGGTCCCCAGAGAGGCCCCCCTTGCATCAGGGTCCCCAGAGAGCCCCCCCATACATCAGGGTCCCCAGAGAGCCTCCCCCCATACATCAGGGTCCCCAGAGAGCCCCCCATACATCAGGGTCCCCAGAGAGCCCCCCAATACATCAGGGTCCCCAGAGAGCCTCCTCCTTACATCAGGGTCCCCAGAGAGCCCCCCCATACATCAGGGTCCCCAGAGAGCCTCCCCCCCATACATCAGGGTCCCCAGAGAGCCCCCCAATATATCAGGGTCCCCAGAGAGCCTCCTCCTTACATCAGGGTCCCCAGAGAGCCTCCCCCCATACATCAGGGTCCCCAGAGAGCCTCCCCCCCATACATCAGGGTCCCCAGAGAGCCTCCCCCCCATACATCAGGGTCCCCAGAGAGCCTCCCCCCCATACATCAGGGTCCCCAGAGAGCCTCCCCCCCATACATCAGGGTCCCCAGAGAGCCTCCCCCCCATACATCAGGGTACCCAGAGAGCCTCCCCCCCATACATCAGGGTCCCCAGAGAGCCTCCCCCCCATACATCAGGGTCCCCAGAGAGCCTCCCCCCATACATCAGGGTTCCCAGATGTAACCCCCCCCAGAGGTTCCCCTGTACCTGGCTGTGCACCTCCAACCCCGAGCACAGGGGAGGTTGGAGGTGGTGATCGTCAGTTCTGTGGTGCCTGTGGATCTCACTGGGGCTTGTAGTTCTCCATCTGATTCTGTACAGTGGATAGGGGAGGGGCCTCTGACCCGGGAAGCAGTCGGCAACAGTGTACAAGCAGAGAGTAAAACTTGTAGCTGCCCGGGTCAGAGGCCCCTCCCCTTTCCACTCTATACACTCTGGAGGAGAAATACAAGTCCCAGGGAGATGCTGCGAGCACCATAGAGCTGCTGATCGCCGCCTCCCACTCTCCCCATTGCATTCAAAACTGAAAGCCACAGATGCAGGGGGAGATGCCAGGTCTTGCCAGCCCCCCCTCCCCCCCCCCGCACAGCGGCAGTCGGCAGAACGGCTTCACCGCAGCACGCCTAGCAGCATACCCCTAGATCCAACGAGCATGTCTCACGGGCCCCCTACTGGCCGCGGGCCCTCGGTCGGCGTCCGAATGACCGAATGGTCAGTCCGCCCCTGCTCCAGCCTCAGTCCACTGCTTGTGAAAGTCCCCAACACTTTTGAATGGCCTTTTCCTGACAGTCCTTTCCAGGTTGCGGTCATCCCTGCTGCTTGTGCACCTTTTTCTTCCACACTTTTCCCTTCCACATAACTTTCTATTGATGTGCTTTGATACAGCACTTTAAGAACATTCAACTTCTTTTGCAATTACTTTTTGAGGCTTTCCCTCCTTATGGAGGGTGTCAATGATGGTTTCCTGCACAACAGTCAGGTCAGCAGTCTTTTCCCATGATTGTGATCCCTATGCTGTATACACACGGCTGCACTTTTTGACCAAACTTGTCTGACGGATTCGTTCTGTCGGACAATTCGACCGTGTGTGGGCTTCATCGGACCTGCAGTGGACCTTTTCTGTCGAAAATGTGACGGACTTTAGATTTAGAACAGTTTCAAATGGCGGCATAGTGGTGTAGTGGTAGCACTCTCGCCTAGCAGTAAGAAGGGTCATTGGTTCGAATCCCAACCATGACACTACCTGCCTGGAGTTTGCATGTTCTCCCTGTGCCTGCGTGGGTTTCCTCCGGGTACTCCGGTTTCCTCCCACAATCCAAAGACATGCTGGTAGGTTAATTGGATCCTGTCTAAATTGTCCCTAGTATGTATGAATGTGAGTTAGGGACCTTAGATTGTAAGCTCCTTGAGAGTAGGGACTGATGTGAATGTACAATGTATATGTAAAGCGCTGCGTAAATTGACAGCGCTATATAAGTACCTGAAATAAATAAATAAATAAATAAAAAATAAATCTTTCCGATGGATTCGAGTCCGGTCGAAAAATCTGTTCGTCTGTATGCTAGTCCGACGGACGAAAACCAACGCTAGGGCATATTGGTTACTGGCTATGAACTTCCTTATTCTAGTCCGGTCGTACGTCATCACGGTCGAATCCATCAGACTTTGGTGTGATTGTTTGTAGACAAGTCCGATTCGACGGAAGTCCATCAAGAGTCTGACGTGATTCAGTCCGTCGAAAGTCCGGTCGTGTGTACACGGCATTACTGAACCAGACTGAGAGACCATTTTAAAGGCTCAGGAACCCTTTGCAGGTGTTATGGCTTAATTAGCTGATTAAAGTGGGACACTTTGAGCCTAGAATATTGCACCTTTTCACAATATTCTAATTTTCTGAGATTGTGAATGTGGGATTTTCATGAGATGGAAGCCATAATCATCACAATTATGACAAATCACGGCTTGAACTATCTTGCTTTGCATGTAATGAGTCTATCTCATATATTAGTTTCACCTTTTAAGTTGCATTAGTGAAATAAATGAACTTTTGCAGAATATTCAAATTTTTCGAGTATCACCTGTATAACAATAAACTTTAATTGAGAAACAGTATGTCCCTTCTCCAGAAAATGCCAGGCTAAAGGAAGTTTATCTAATTAATCTCTAATAGAGTACTTGTGCCTGACAATCTTATCTTTAACTTTTTGGGTAGTTTCTCCTATATACAATAACCCACAAGGGTTTTTTATTATGTATATATCGTAAGAGGATTGGCAAGTAGAATGATTTTTCTGTTCAAAAATTTTATTAGAACATAATCAATTAATACATTTACAAATAATCTCAGTTGTATAATAGAGACCAAAACTTAGTGCATCTCGTGTAAATTATACAGAAATATTGGAGGAAAGTTTAAACCAACGTTATTACAATAGAACAATTCAGACTATATTGAGTGCTGTGGATTGCGTACATAAGTAGGATCAATAGAAGGTGCCGACTCTTGAGAAGAATTTCAATAAAGTAACAAAATTAAACAGAAATATTCTTCTGCGAGCGAGGGAGACCGCAAGTACGTCCGGTCAGCAAGTAATAATACTGTTGTAGAGATTATAGATGAAACCAATAGGATTAGGAAAAGGGTAAGAAAAGAAGAGAAAGAGTAAGAGAGTCAGTTGGCGGGACCACGCGGGCCCCCGAAGAATTGCAGTGTAATATTAAGATACCTGCAGGAGGGCTATGGTTCTAGCAAATGTGTATCAAAGTCTGGAGGGAGAAAATGTTCCACACAGGGTGTCCAGGTTTTAGAGTGTTGGGGGATTCGGTCTAGAATGGTGGCCTTAATTTTACTATGGATCATAGCTTGGGTGACTCTATTTTTCACTTCTGCTATATTTAATTTTGGGGTTTTCCATGCTCTGGCTATCGTCTGTTTAGCTGCCAAGTAGAATGATTTTTGATGTCCAATGTTGTAACCCTTTATGTGGGGGGAAAAAAGATATCCCTTTTATCGTACTGTTACACTGAATGCAACAGAGACAGGGAAAGGAGCCAAAATTGCGTGGTCCCAGAAAGGTGGTAAAAGGTGAGGGAGAACGATATTGATTAGATTGAACCAATCTGTCATCCAACCTCAACGGTAGGAAGGTAAAGGAGGAAACTGGAATTCCTGTACTGACGGATAACCATCATGCAGGATATACCAGTGTTTTTTTATTATGTTATAAAGCTTAATAGAATAAGGATGGAATTGTGAGATGAAAGGGAGACGTTGAGTATTGGTGTATTTAGGTCTGTGGCAGAACAAATCATCTCGTTCCTTTTTAACAATTTTCTACATATCAGAGTGCCGAACCATGGATTCCAGTGTGGGGGGGGGGGGGGGTTTGAAGCACATGATTAAAACCAGAGGCTCTAACAGGCTTCAAAAAACAGTGGCCTCGGAGCGCAGAGCATTGCGCTCCGAGCCCACCGAGTTGTGTGATGATAGCGGATGAATATTTTGCTATTTTCACACTAAAGTTTCTCCCTGCCAATCAGGATGCCTAGCATTTTGGTGGAAGATGAGACACATGGCGGAGGAAGCATAAGGAACGGACACTGGAGGCAACGCTGCCCGCACTCCAGGAGCGGACACCACAAGTCCCGGACTGCCCGCGGGGCGGGGGGTGCTGTCAGTGCCGTGCCGCGCTGCCGGGGGTGTTTGATTGCCCCCCCCAAAAGAAGAACCCACCAGCCACCACTGCCTTCTTGTACACAGGCACACAGCACAGGAAGTTATTAGTTCACAAGATTTCTGGCAGAATAAAAATATATTTTTCCACTTACAGAACAGATTTAACAAACCATTTTCAAAGGTATATTTAGCAGATCAAAAGGGGACAATTGTGAGAAGTTAATTGTTAGGATTTACACTTTAACCCCTTCCCACGCCGATGTACGTCGGCAGAATGGCACGGCTGGGCAAATGGACTTACAGGTACGTCCATTTGAATTTCCCGCCGTGCCATTGCGTGGGCGCCGCCGGCCGGGAGCTCCGTGAGGCGGGTCCCGTGAACTTGATCGCCGTGGGGATACCCACGATCGCCTCAAGGAAAGGACGAACGGGGAGGTGCTGATGTAAACAGCATCTCCCCGTTCTGGCTAGTGACAAGTGTCACTGTTCACAGCTCCCTGTAATCGGGAGCAGTGATCAGTGTAATGACACTGCTAGCCCATCCCCCTACAGTTAGTAATCACTCCCCTAGGACACACTTAACCCCTCCCTGCCCCCTAGTGGTTAACCCCTTCACTGCCAGTGTCATTTACACAGGAATCAGTGCATTTTTATAGCACCGATTGCTGTATAAATGACAATGGTCCCAAAAATGTGTCAAAAATGTCCGACATGTCCGCCATAATGACGCATTCACAATAAAAATCGCTGATCGCCGCCATTACTAGTAAAAAAAAAAAAAATTATTAATAAAAATGCCATAAAACTATCCCCTATTTTGTAAACGCTATAACTTTTGCGCAAACCAATCAATAAACGCTTATTGCGATTTTTTTTTTTTTTTTTTACCAGAAATATGTAGAGGAATAAAATCGGCCTAAACTGAGGGAAAAAAATGTTTTTTTTATATATTTTTGTGGGATATTTATTATAGCAAAATGTAAAAAATAATAGTTTTTTTTTTCAAAATTGTCGTTCTTATTTTGTTTATAGCGCAAAAAATAAAAATCGCAGAGGCGATCAAATACCACCAAAAGAAAGCTCTATTTGTGGGGAATAAAGGACGTCAATTTTGTTTGGGAGACAATTGTAATTGTAAGTAAATTGTAAGTAAAAGCGATGCAGTGCCGAATCGCATTAAACGCTCTGGTCAGGAAGGGGGTAAAATCTTCCGGGGCTGAAGTGGTTAAGTATTGCTTCGGTTGCCATGAAGGAGCGGAATATTCTTGTTGTAAATAGCAGCAAAAATCTTCTATAGTATTTCACACAAGATCGGTTAGAAAATCAAAATTCTGAGTGTATAAGATCAGATTTTCCTTGTCCGTCAAAATAAATAAATAAAAATAAAACATGTCTGTGAATTATCATTGGTATTTTCCAGTGTGATGTGTCCACAACTGCTTAAAAATATGGCCAGCTATCAGGAGAGGAGTGGGGAACAATAATAATAATAATAATGATATGTTGGGCTGGAGGCCATGCGTGGAGATATTTCACCATTTAAACTTCAATCAGAGTGGGTCCCGTAGTCCTTGACAGTAGCTGGGCATTACATAACTACCCATTTCATGTTTAGACCTATGAGCACAGGGTCCTATAGAGAAGTCTTCACGCACCGACTTTCTTTGTGGCATTAAGTCAAATGACTGAATGCCAAGAGTTGTGAAAATGTATGAGGGTGTGTGAGAATAAGCTTTAGGAACATCCACATCACCATGCCCAACAATCATCGCAGCAACAACGCACCCTTTGCAGTATATACTTCAACCAACAGAAATCCGTCCCTACTCCCTACCATTAAAAGGCAAGATTACAGTGTGGTGATGGAGGAGGATTTCAGCTAACAGAAGAGACAGCAGCACAAGGGACACATCCTACTGACTGTAGGGAATGTCCCTTGAGCTGATTTTTATTTTTTTTTATAAACGTACGTTTTAACCACAATATGATGATGGAGGGGATAACGGCTAACTTACAGAACCAGCATTCGAAATTCATGGAAACATGGTGCACTTGAATGGACTTCTACTTCTCCATGTCTTCAAAATAACACAATAATAACACAATAACGCAAAGCCTAGTGCATTACCCAAGGTTTAATAACCACTTCAGCCCCGGAAGGATTTACCCTCTTAATGACCAGGCCATTTTTTTTTTGCAATATGACACTGTATCGCTTTAACTGACAATTGCGACGTTGTACCCAAACAAAATTGATGTCCTTTCTTTCCCACAAACAGAGCTTTCTTTTTGGAGTATTTGATCACCTCTGCGGTTTTTATTTTTTGTGCTATAAACAAAAAAAGACTGACAATTTTGAAAAAAAAACCCTATTTTTTACTTTCTGCTATAATACATATCCAAAAAAAAAATATATAAAAAACAAATTTATTTATCAGGTCAATCTGTATTCTTCTACATATGTTTGGTAAAAAAAAAAAAAAAATCGCAATAAGCGTATATTGATTGGTTTGCGCAAAAGTTATAGCGTCTACAAAATAGGGGATAGATTTATGGACTTTAAAAAAAAAAAATGTATGTTTTTACTGGTAATGGCGGCGATCTGTGATTTTTAGCAAGACTGCAACATTGAGGCAGACAAATCTGACCCCAAGTGACACTTCATGGGGATCAGTGACATTATTACAGTGATCAGGGCTAAAAAAAAATGCACTGATCAATGTTTTAATGACACTGGCAGGGAAGAGGTTAACACTAGGGGGCGATCGAGGGGTTAACTGTGTTCCCTGGGTGTGTTCTAGCTGTGTGGGGGATGGGCTCACTGGGACAACACAGAGATCACTGTTCCTGATCACTAGGAACAGCAGATCTCCATGCTGTCCCCTGTCAGAACGGGGATCCGCCTTGTTTACATAGGCAGATCCCCGTTCTGCCTCTCTGTACCACGATCACCGGTGGCCGACAGACATTGAGTCCTTCGGACCCGCGCGCCCACAGTATCTATTGCATCAAGTGACGTTCAGGTATGTCGTTTTGCGCAATAGAGCCGACCTGCAGCAGTATATGTACTGTGGCTTGTTGGCAAGTAGTTAAAACAAACCAAATAGCCAAATTAATACTCACAAAAGACAGACATACTTCTGTCCTTTTGTGAGTATTCATTTAGCTATTTAATTACTTTTAACCGGTTCCCGACCGGCGCACGCCGATGTAAGTCGGCAGAATGGCACGGCTGGGCAAATGGACTTACAGGTACGTCCATTTGAATTCCCCGCCATGCCATTGCATGCGTGCCGCCGCCGGGAGCTCCGTTAGTCGGGTCGTGGGTCCCGCGGACTCAATCGCTGCGAGGATACCCGCGATCGCCTCACGGAGAGGACAAACGGGGAGATGCCGTTGTAAACAGCATCTCCCCGTTCTGCCTAGTGACAAGTGTCACTCGATCTCTGCTCCCTGTCATCGGAGCAGAGATCAGTGACGTCACACACACAGCCCATCCCCCTACAGTTAGTAATCACTCCCTAGGACACACTTAACCCCTCCCCGCCCCCTAGTGGTTAACCCCTTCACTGCCAGTGTCATTTACACAGTAATCAGTGCATTTTTAATCGCACTGATCGCTGTATAAATGACAATGGTCCTAAAAATGTGTCAAAAATGTCCGACATGTCCGCCATAACGTCGCAGTCACAATAAAAATCGCTGATCGCCGCCATTACTAGTAAAAAAAAAAATTATTAATAAAAATGCCATAAAACTATCCCCTATTTAGTAAACGCTATAACTTTTGCGCAAACCAATCAATAAACGCTTATCGCGATTTTTTTTTACCAAAAATATGTAGAAGAATATGATCGGCCTAAACTGAGGAAAAATAATGGTTTTTTTTATATATTTTTGGGGGATATTTATTATAGCAAAATGTAAAAAATAATGCTTTTTTTTCAAAATTGTCGCTCTTATTTTGTTTATAGCGCAAAAAATAAAAATCGCAGAGGCGATCAAATACCACCAAAAGAAAGCTCTATTTGTGGGAAAAAAAGGACGTCAATTTTGTTTGGGAGCCACGTCGCACGACCGCGCAATTGTCAGTTAAAGCGACGCAGTGCCGAATCGCAAAAAACGCTCTGGTCAGAAAGGGGGTAAAATCTTCCGGGGCTGAATCGGTTAATAAACCTTGGGTAATGCACTAAGCATGTGTGTGTTCTTTTACATTGTATAGTTGGATTCCCCTGTCTGAGGAGCTCTGCACCGCTGAAGCATTGTCCCAGAGAAAATTTAGACCCTACATTATATCCCAGTCTAGTGACTGTCCTTTTTGAGTGCTGGAGAAATTGTTTGTTCTCCATGTCTTCAGTCTATCCCAGTGGTCTGTATTCTGTGGCCTATGGGCTGGATGTGGCCATTTGTTTCCTTTAATCTGGCTCTTGGGGCACCATGCCATCCACAGACACCAATGATGGGGCACCATTCCTCCCACAGACACCAATGATGGAGCACCATTCCTCCCACAGACACCAATGATGGGGCACCATTCCTCCCACAGACACCAATGATGGGGCACCATTCCTCCCACAGACACCAATGATGGGGCACCATTCCTCCCACAGACACCAATGATGGGGCACCATTCCTCCCACAGACACCAATGATGGGGCACCATTCCTCCCACAGACGCCAATGATGGGGCACCATTCCCCCCACAGACGCCAATGATGGGGCACCCTTCCCCCCACAGACGCCAATGATGGGGCACCATTCCCCCCACAGACGCCAATGATGGGGCACCATTCCCCCCACAGACGCCAATGATGGGGCACCATTCCCCCCACAGACGCCAATGATGGGGCACCATTCCCCCCACAGACGCCAATGATGGGGCACCATTCCCCCCACAGACGCCAATGATGGGGCACCATTCCCCCCACAGACGGCAATGATGGGGCACCATTCCCCCCACAGACGCCAATGATGGGGCACCCTTCCCCCCACAGACGCCAATGATGGGGCACCCTTCCCCCCACAGACGCCAATGATGGGGCACCCTTCCTCCCACAGACGCCAATGATGGGGCACCCTTCCTCCCACAGACGCCAATGATGGGGCACCCTTCCTCCCACAGACGCCAATGATGGGGCACCCTTCCTCCCACAGACGCCAATGATGGGGCACCATTCCTTCCACTAAAACCAACGATGGGACACTATTTGCGCTCTACAATATCACGCTCTTTTCTTATCCCACTGGCCACAGTCTTGCCCCTCTAAAGCCTCAAGGCCAGTAAACTGGCCCTTTGTTTAGAAAGTATGAAGACCCCTGGTCTATCGCTTTACTTGCGTACTTATTGGGATTACCCTTTTCTGTGTACTCTTTCATTCCTTACTCACCTATGGTGACAGAGGCAGTTGGCTTTCCACCCCTACCAAGAAATTTGATCACAAGACCCAACTGACTATGCACAACTGACTTTGTGTCACTTAATAATCATAACTGGTACCTTACTCTGTATTAGCCTGTAAGGGATTTCTGTTGCAACCCCCTTTAAGGATCAGATCTGTCTTTTTCTCTTCATGTGCCCTGTTTATTGTCTCCTTTCTTGTGTGTGTATTCACATTTAAACACTCAGAAAACTTTCTTTTAAAAAAAGTTTTGACTATACATACATATCAAATTGTGAGACTTGCTTCATCATGACTTTTAACTAGAACCTCTAACACAATTAAAATGTGAGAAGATACTGAAAATTAAATTAAATTAAAACTGAATTGAGACTTCTTTAAAGTGGAGGATAAGGCTAATAACAATTATTGTTAAAAATGCTGCCTCCCCCTCCTTCTACTTATACAGCCTGTATAAAACAGTTGGTGTAAATACCTTTTTTTTAGTCTGGTCTTGACTGATTCAGCAGCTCCAGCTGCCCAGTGTTAGGCTCGATTCACACCTATGCATGTTGCTTTTGAGCGTTTTTGGAGGGTTTTTTTTCATGCTTGCCACGTTTTTGAGCCGCGTTTTTGCCGCGTTTTTGCGGCGTTTTTGCCGCGTTTTTGCCGCGATTTGCGTTTTGCGTTTTTTTTTTTTTTTTTTCATTTTTTTTTACAGTCTTAAAAAAAAATTACAAAAAAAAAAAAATAAAAAAAACAAAAAAAAAAACCGGCAAAAACGCACCAAAAACGCACCAAAAACGCATCAAAAACGCTGCAAAAACGGTGCACTTGCGTTTTTGATGCTTGTCCATTGAAAACCATTACATGCAAAACGCTGCTTTTTGCATGAAAAAAAGTCCCCGACCCTTTCCAAAAACGCAGAGATACAAAAAAGCATTGATGTGAACATGTTCCATAGGAACCCATGTTAAAAAATTCCCGTGCATTTCTGCAAAATGCAAAATGCATCAAAAAACGCGCTAGTGTGAATGGGGCCTTAGAGGCTACTTCAGGGGAAAGCAAGGAGAGCTAAAAATGGATGGGCAAAGAGAGCCTATGGGTGTGAAAATTCAAAGATGTTGTTAAGCACTCCTTTAGGCTCCATTCACACTAGCGCGTTTTTTGATGCATTTTGCAGAAATGCATGGGAATTTTTTAACATGGGTTCCTATGGAACATGTTCACATCAATGCCTTTTTGTATCTCTGCATTTTTGGAAAGGGTCAGGGACTTTTTTCATGCAAAATGCAGCGTTTTGCATGTAATGGAATTCAATGGACAAGCATCAAAAACGCAAGTGCAACGTTTTTGCAGCGTTTTTGATGCGTTTTTGCCATTTTTTTTTTTTTTTATTTTTTTTATTTTTTTTTATACTGTAAAAAAAACTGTAAAAAAAAAAAAAAACGCAAAACACTGCAAAAACGCCGCAAAAACGCTACAAAAACGCTGCTCAAAAACATGGCAAGCATGAAAAAAAAACTCCAAAAACGCTCAAAAGCAACATGCATAGGTGTGAATCGAGCCTTTGGCTCGATTCACACCAATGCATTTTTTTGGTGCATTTTGCAGAAATGCAGGGAATTTTTTTAACATGGGTTCCTATGGAACACGTTCACATCAATGCATTTTTGTGCCTCTGCGTTTTTGGAAATACCTGTTGCGTCTACCTCTGCATAGCATGGACTGACTGTTTTGGATTTTTTAATCACACAATAAAGGTTTTGTATCGGTTTGGGGCCGTCCAGGATTTTTTCTTGCTCTTTGATCCATTGCAGAGCCTGCACCTGTTTGCCTCAATAGGGCGTGTGTTTCATGGAATTCTTGTCTAGAGCGGCATTCCTCTTCTTTCGTTTAAACCACTGGCCAGGGTTCTCGAGAAGAGGCCCTTGTCCCCATCAACATAGGGGCCAGGTGCTTTGGGGTGGGGGGTGCAGAGCCCCCCTGCCCCAAAGCACCCACCCCCCCATGTTGAGGGCATGCGGTCTGGTATGGTTCAGGAGGGGGGGGGGGAGGCGCTCGCTCGTCCCCTCCCTTTCCTGACCGGCTGGGCTGCATGCTGGGATGGATTTTGGGGGAGAACCCCACGCTATTTTTTTTTTTTTTTTGTTTTTGGCGTGGGGGGTCCCCTCCGAATCCATACTAGACCCAAGGGCCTGGTATGGACCTGGGGGGGGGGACCCCATGCTGTTTTTTTTTTTCACATTTTTTTTTTTTAGCCGGCAATCCTTTCTTTTTACATTGAGGGGAAGCCTGCTGACAGCTGATGACTCATCGGTTGTTAAGGACACGGCGGCCGACTTCCAGACCCTCTCCTTAGCAACCAGCTATATACAATAAAAAAAAAAACACAAATTGCAGGAAAACGCGGTTAAAAAAACGCCGAAAGTACAGCAAATAGCCCTGCAGAAACGCTCAAAAGCAACATGCATAGATGTTAATCGAGCCTTAGGCCTGATTCACACCTATGCATTTTTAGTGCTTTTTGCATTTTGCAGATTTGCACTACAGTCCATTTAACATGGTTTCCTATGGAACACGTTCTGTAGTGCAAAACTGCAAAATGCAAAAAGTACTAAAAATGCATAGGTGTGAATCAGGCCTTAGGCTCGATTCACACCTATGCATGTTGCTTTTGAGCGTTTTTGGAGGTTTTTTTTTCATGCTTGCCACGTTTTTGAGCAGCGTTTTTGCGGCGTTTTTGCCGCGATTTGCGTTTGGCGTTTTTTTTTTTTACAGTTTTTTGTTAGTCTTAAAAAAAAATTAAAAAAACAAAAAAACAAAAAAAAAACCCGGCAAAAACGCATAAAAAACGCTGCAAAAACGGTGCACTTGCGTTTTTGATGCTTGTCCATTGAATTCTATTACATGCAAAACGCTGCATTTTGCATGAAAAAAAGTCCCTGACCCTTTCCAAAAATGCAGAGAAACAAAAAGGCATTGATGTGAACATGTTCCATAGGAACCCATGTTAAAAAATTCCCGTGCATTTCTGCAAAATGCATCAAAAAAACGCGCTAGTGTGAATGGAGCCTTACACTGGGGAGCTGGAGCTACTGGTTTGTGTGACCAGAACAGATGAAAAAAAAAAGGTATTTACACTGCTCTTTTTTTATATGGGCTATGCAGGATAGGTAGGATGAGGGAGCCGCAGCATTCTTAAGTTGAACTGTTTAATTACAAAATGCTTTGTATCTATCTATCCAGTAGGGATGCACCGATACCGAGTATTTCCATGAGTACACGGCTTCACCGATACTGAAACCGACACATTTCAGTGCGATTTGCATCCATACAAAATAAATGGGCACAAATCACTCTGCAAAAAATTGCATGCGACTTGAACTGGATTGCAGTGCAATTCCTGTCTGATTCACATGCAATTTTCCCCATCGCTCCTGTGTGTGTGTACCCAGTTGTTATGTTACAGCCTTTTTCCAAAATGGATTAAATCCTTTTTTTACGCAAAATTGTACAAACAATACACCATAATAACAACGTGAAAGAAGTTTGTTTGAAATCTTTGCAAATTTATTAAAAATAAAAAACGAACAAAATCACATGTACAGTACATAAGTATGCACAGCCTTTGCTCAATACTTTGTTGAAGCACCTTTGGCACTAATTACAGCCTCAAGTCTTTTGGAGTATGATGCTACAAACTTGGCACACCTATATTTGGGCAGTTTCTCCCATTCTTCTTTGCAGGACCTCTCAAGCTCCATCAGGTTGGTGCGCAGCCATTTTCAGATCTCTCCGGAGATATTCAATCGGGTTCAAGTCAGGGCTCTGGCTGGGCCACTAATGGACATTCACAGAGTTTTCCTGTAGCCACTCCTTTGTTATCTTGGCTGTGTGCTTAGGGTCGTTGTCCTGTTGGTAGATGAACCTTTGCCCCAGTCTGAGGTCCAGAGTGCTCTGGAACAGGTTTTCATCAAGGATGTCTCTGTACATTGCTGCATTCATCTTTCCCTCTATCCTGACTAGTCTCCCACTTCCTACTGCTGAAAAACATCCCCACAGCATGCTTTACTGTAGGGATGGTATTGGCCAGGAGATTAGCGGTGCCTGGTTTCCTCCAGACATGACACTTGCCTTTCAGGACAAAGAGTTCAATCTTTGTTTCATCTGACCAGAGAATTTTGTTTCTCATGGTTTGAGAGTCCTTCAGGTTCCTTTTGGCAAACTCCAGGCGGACTGTCATGTGCCTTTTACTGAGAAGTGGCTTCCGTCTGGTCACTTTACCATACAGGCCTGATTGGTGGAGTGCTGCAGAGATGGTTATTCTTCTGGAAGATTCTCCTCTCTCCACAGAGAAACGCTGGAGCTCTGTCAGAGTGATCCTCCGGTTCTTAGTCACTTCCCTGACTAAGGCCCTTCTCCCCTGATCGCTCAGTTTGGCCGGGCAGCCCGTTTTAGGAAGAGTCCGGGTGGTTCCAAACTTCATCCATCTTCAATGCTGCAGAAATTTTTCAGTACCCTTCCCCAGATCTGTGCCTCAATAAAATCCTGTTGGAGGGCTACAGACAATTCCTTGGACTTCATGGCTTGGTTTGTGCTCTGACATGCACTGTTAACTGTGGGACCTTATATAGACAGGTGTGTGCCTTTCCAAATTATGTCCAATCAACTGAATTTACCACAGGAGGACTCCAATCAAGTTGTAGAGTAAAGAGAGGAATCCCCAATGTGGTAGACTTTTAAGGAACGATAGTTTCTCAAAGAATTTTAGTGTAATGTTTTTATAGTTTCAAAAATATTTATTTAGGAAATATATAGAGGAAATATATAAAAACAAGGAATGTTTAAACACGTCTAAAACTTATACACCATCATATGCATTATTTTACAATACAGTTTATGACTTCTTGCACCCAACGTGTTTCAGAGTACTAAGTTGTCTCCTTCTTCAGGGGTATTAGCAAGAAGAAACTACATTTCTACAATAAAATAATAAATGAATAAATACATGATAATGACAATAGTGTTCAGTGATGTACAGTATTATTAAAGTGTAGTATCAAAGAAAACACTTACAAATGTTATAACGGTATAGTCAACATTCCAGTGGTTGTATCTTTAAAAACATACGAGGTTATAGATGCCTTCAAGTTCTCATTCAGGAGACCCCCAGTGGTGTAAATGTATGCAGGTGTCAGACCCAGGAGGGAACCCTTCGTAGACCCAATACCCCCTCCTCCGCTAGGGGAGGGATGACCAAACAGGGGGAAGGGGGAGCCTGAGGACCCACTGGGGTCGGGAAAAGAGAAGCCCTGTGAAATGTAGACAGACAGTCTATAAAAATGTATCTATAGTATCAATTATAGTTTTGGTCATAATTGGAAAATATTCAGTACCTGTTGATGGTGAGGTTTTTAGGAGGATCCTGCCATTTCTCCCTCCCCCTGTCATTCTATTCCATTCACTGGCGTGGGAGTGTCCTGGCAACCGCCTGGCACGCAAAGCCGCCCTGGTCCTATCAAACCTGTGGCGGCATCATGTGGGGTTTACGGCGCCGGGCCTCCATCTTGCTTCACCCAACAGACATGCGCTGTCCATCGGTGAAGCTTTGCGTGCCGGTGGGAATGGCCAGGTTCCGGCGTGCAGCTGTATTGCAAGCGCGCCGGGACGTGGCGGCGCATGCACCTCTCAGGAGGGCGGGGCTCTCTAGCTCTGTGCTCCCTCCCATCCCCTCACGATCAGCTGTGCCAGCTGATTGGGGAGTGTATTAAATACTTAGTAATGTCTGCTCGTTCTCACATCCCCCTCATTTGGTTGCTGGATGTCGAGACGAGCGGTCAACAAACATCAACAAACGTTTGCTTTCAGGGTAAAATACTCCACTCTCCTCTCAACTCCTTTACCAGTTCATGTTACTTGTCAGCAGGGATTATTATGCCCAATTTGGAAGTATGTTTGGGATTATTCCCTATACCCCCTGAGCATAGCATTCTTGGTTTGTTTGATTCTGAACTCCACATGTTAGTTGAGAGAGCTGATCACATTGGCCTCTAGATCTGGGTAGGAGTCGGACAGTCTACTCATACTATAGTTTGTTGCCAACTAGGCTGAGGAGGGGGGGAGATCACTGTTTGTATTGTTAATTGTAATTAGCTCCTGCTATTGTGTTTATACTACTGTGTGAAGCTCGGTGACCACAAGTCTGCCCCAAAGGTTATGTCTCTGGGTCACCTAGTCTGGGTAAATGATTTAGTAAACTAGCTCATGTTAATTAGGTTAATTAGGTTACAGTTGTATTGTTAGAATAATATGAGCAGGAGGGGGAAACCTCCTCTTTAACGGTATATAAAGACTTGTAATTTTGGTTCTAATAAATGAGTCCATGTCAGTAGCTAAAAAAGTCTTGTTTTGTGCTTGGGAGCGGTTGGAATATCTGATATCTATATTCAGACTGGGAGGAAGTGGTATATGATGGAAGCAGTCAAGCGGAGTGAGGGACGTTCCGTTACAGATATATACAAACTATTCTTTATAAAATGCATATTAAGATACTGAAACCCTAACACTATATATAAACAAGCTCCTCACGGGTTTATTAATTTATAATGATTAATTATAATGGTATATCTACCTACTGCTTGAGGCATATTTATACTTCATGTATATATTGCAACTAAGCACCTCTTTCCATGCGAATTTTATTTACAGTATACAGGCTATAGAGAAATATTCATACTCATCATTGTCATTTATTTATTTTATAGCTCTGGTCCTATTTTACCCTACCTGTTTTTACTGCATGGGAATAACCTCACCATCAACAGATACTGAATATTTTCCAATTATGACCAAAACTATAATTAATACTCTAGATACATTTTTATAGACTGTCTGTCTACATTTCACAGGGCTTCTCTTTTCCTGACCCCAGTGGGTCCTCAGGCTCCCCCTGCCTCCTGTTTGGTCATCCCTCCCCTGGTGGAGGAGGGGGTGTTGGGTCTAAGGCTGGTTTCCTCCTGGGTCTGACACCTGCATACTTTTACACCACTGGAGGTCTCCTGAATGAGAACTTGAAGGCATCTGTACCCTCGTATGTTTTTAAAGATACAACCACTGGAATGTTGACTATACCGTTATAACATTTGTAAGTGTTTTCTTTGATACTGCAGTTTAATAATACTGTACATCACTGAACACTATTGTCATTATCATGTATTTTATTCATGTATTATTTTATTCTAGAAATATCGTTTCTTCTTGCTAATACCCCTGAAGAAGAAGACAACTTAGTACTCTGAAGCGCGTTGGGTACAAGAAGTCATAAACTGTATTGTATAATAATGCATATGACGGTGTATAAGTTTTAGCCGTGTTTAAACACTTTTTGTTTTTATATATTTTCTCTATAAATTTCCAAAATAAATATTTTTGAAACTATAAAAAACATTCCACTAAAATCCTTTGAGAAACTATCGTGGCTTAAAAGTCCACCACATTGGGGATTCCTCTCTTTGCTTTTAAATACTGGATGTGGCACTGAGCTCAATTTAGAGTGTCATGGCAAAGGCTGTGAATACTTGTGTACTTTTTTCGTTTTTATTTTTAATAAATTTGTAAGGATTTCATACAAAATTCTTTCACGTTGTCATTATGGGGTATTGTTTGTAGAATTTTGAGGAAAATAATGAATTTAATCCATTTTGGAATAAGGCTGTAACATAACAAAATGTCAAAAAAATATATTTGCTGCTTTGTCTTAATGCCTTATGGAGTAACATTGAAAATAGTTTGTTCCCTTATTTCCCAGTGTTTAGTGGGTTAATTGATCTTGTGTTTTTTACAATTAGTTTACAATCTTACAATCAATGTCATTATAATTTATAATACAAACTGCTTGTATTCATTAAACTTTACCTGCAGCCGGTCTCTTATGAAAACTCTCCCCCCCCCCCCCCCCCCGCCTCTAAGAATCAAACTTCTAAAGCAACACAGAAGGCAAGGAATGAAACTCACCTAGGAAGACCCCGCGCTGTGTACACATCAACTCCAGCCACCTGTCTGTTGTCTGCTATAATGCGTTTATTGTAAATAAGGCTAGTGTGGGCTCTAAGGCTCGGTTCACACAGGGGCAACCCGACTTACAGCGCGACTTTGCAAGGCGATTTGAAGGAGACTTCAGCGCAACTTTGCATGACTTAAAGTTCCCTCCAGGACAGGCGACTTTGGTTGTGGCCAATCACAGAAAAATCAGCTCTGTGGGAGTGAGGGGGTTGCCTGGGTAAACGTGGGAAGTACCTGTGTAAATTATTTTCTTTTTCCTGTAAAGTCGCTTCAATATAGATGGAGAACCAACTTGGAGGCAACTTCCATTGAAATCTATGGGTACAAGTTGCCTAGAAGTCGCCTTGAAGTAGTACAGGAACCTTTTCTGAAGTCGGAGCAACTTCAGTAGAGTACATTAAGACGGCCCTCATTCACTTCAATGGAATTTCTTATGTCCAGCGCATTGGAGCAACTTGAGGTCTGACAAGTCGGATCCCAAGTTGCTGTAGTGTGAACCTGCACTAAGAGTCTTTCACCCATCGTTGTTTGTGTTAATTAACTCTGCTATTGTGTAGAAGGTTTTCTGTATTTCTATTTATGATAATGTTGATTGTGTCTTCTGAGCTAAAAGACAGCAAGTCTGTCCTAAAGGTCATGTCTCTGAGTCACCTAGTCTGGGTAAATGATTTAGTAAACTAGCTCATGTTAATTAGGTTTCTGGTTACAGTTGTATTGTTAGAGTAATATGAGCAGGAGGTAGGAACCTCCTCTTTAACTGTATATAAAGACTTGTATTTTGGTTCTAATAAAAAAGAGTCCATGTTCAGCAGTCAAACGAGTATTGTCTTGTTTTGTGCTTGAGAGCAGTTGGAATATCTGATATCTATATTCAGACTGGGAAGAAGCGGTATATGACGAAAGCCCTCAAGCGGAGTGTGAGACGTTTCGTTACAGTGTGCAACATGGGATTGCTACAGCGGAAGGTGAGCAGGGACCAGAGGGTTGAGCGGCAGAGGATCAGCAGAGCTGGGGGACCGGAGCAGGAGAAACTAGCAATGTCACATGTTGTGCATAGCAGGAGGTGAGCAGGTATCCGAGAAATAGGAGGACCAGCAAACCAGAGGATGGAGTTGGGTGTTACTACTGAGTGGGGGATCAGCAGAACTGGGTGTTACTACTGAGTGGGGGATCAGCAAAGCTGGGGGTACTACTGAGTGGGGCATCAGCAGAGCTGGGGATACTACTAAGCAGGGGATCTGCTAAACAAGGGTACTAATAAGCTGGGGATCTGCTGAACGGGGGTACCAATGAGCTCAGGATCTGTTGAAAGGGCTACTAATGTGCTCGGGATCTGCTGAGGTGGTACTACTGAGCTGGTGTCTACTGGGCCCCTGCAAAAAAATTTAAACTCAACACACACAGGGCATTTGCCAGGCTTCATTAAAGCTTCAAAAAAGCATCACCGAAGCATCATAGCAGCACCATCAAAGAACAGCAGCCTTTACATCAAGGAAGCAACCAAAGAACAAAAAAGTAAAAACTGCTCAAAACTCCACCTACTGGCACAAAGGACAAATGCTAAATATTAATATGCAGCCTTGTATATTTTCCAGAAGACAAGAAAATAAGCGGTATAATAAATCTTTATTTTAACACATATAAAACAAATATGTACAAAAACATAACACCTTGCCTGACATTAGCACGGAATCACTTATGAAAGAAGGCCTAACTAGGGCAGAAACCAGCATGTGATGCCATTTACCAGTACCAAGAAAAACAAAAAATATGAGCATTGGCCTTTAATGTTGGAGATCCAGGAGCTCCAATATGATGATCATATCTTATTGTCTTTTGTTACAATTGCAATTATTTTACATTAAAAAGATGCGTAGAATAGCTGCTACTTTGATAGGAAATTAGACAGAGGTTGAAACTGATTAGACGTCACCCTAATCAAATTACTAAAAGGAACCACACTTTCTTATGACACTAAGAAAAATTCACCATAGAAACAGAACTTATGTCATGACCATTGAGTAACACTCTCCTGCAGGCTTTTCTAATACTTCATAATGAAAGGAAAATGACAGGCTTATGTAATCTTCATGTTTTTTTGTTTTTTTTTTTTCATTTACAAGTCTTTTTGTATGAAGCGAGGCTGGTTAGCTCTGCTTTGTTTGTATTTGTCATATTAGCAATTTACAAAGAGAGACGATCAAAAAAACACAATAGCACTGCTTTTTTATGGGGTTTTTTTTTGTTGCATAGTTCTTCACTGAATATATTTTTAAATAGGAATTTTGAGATATAAGGGAATTCCTCTTCATGACTGGAACAATTTTGTGCATTCGTTCCCAACACCCCCAGGCTTACAAGAACCCCCATCCCGCTGACAGAGAACCATTGTGCTTAAAGCCAACCTCCGGGCTCAGATTACCAAACCCCCCTCCTCCCGTTAAAATGGAGCATAGGGTACATTTAAAATGGAACTGAACCCATTTCTCAAAACAGTTACATTGAAGGCATGCATCTTGCTGCTTCTGATGCTTATATTCCAGCCTAAAGCCTGACAGCTGCACTTCCATCAAGAACTCTACTTCAACCAGCCACATGCCTGCAGAGCTCTGCAGCCTCATGATTAACCTATGGAGGTCTATATGGGTTTTTGACAAGCCTTGATCCCTTTTTATGGTACAGTCACGTGAGCAGCTACTATACATTGGACCGTTACACGTGACGTCACAGGAGAAGGAGTCAAAAGGGCCGTGAATCAGGGCACATGACTGATGAGCTACAATCGCGTGACCAAATGGACCGTTAGCCTTGACGTCACAGTAGGAGGAGTCACAAGGGCAGCAAGGGTATAAATAAAGGCAGCAGAAGACAGCTCAACTCAGTCTTTCCCTGGCGCTCGGCCGGGTAACACCTCTTGTAGCAACAGTCTCTACCACCTCATATAATCACCTCCATGATCATATGGGTAGTAAACTGTGTAAAAAGCACACTCTGTCTCTCTCTCTCTCTCTCTCTCTCTCTCTCTCTATATATATGTATATATCAATATAAATATATATATATATATATATATATATATATATATATATATCTCAATAAATATATATAGTTTTGCTCCAGCCTTTTTTTAGGGGTTGCCATGGCGACCCTGCTCATACTTCACTCCACTGCTCTACTCACACCAACCTCTACCCTACTGGCACCGTCCACTCTACTGACACCCTCCACTGCTCTACTGACACCCTCCACTACTCTACTGACAACGTCCACTGCTCTACTGACACCAACCTCTACCCTACTGACACCCTCCACTACTCTACTGACACCGGCCACTGCTCTACTGACTCCAACCTCTACCCTACTGACACCCTCCACTGCTCTACTGACACGGCCACTGCTCTACTGACACCAACCTTTACTCTACTGACACCCTCCACTGCTCTACTGACACCATCCACTGCTCTACTGACACCAACCTCTACCCTACTGACACCATCCACTCTACTGACACCCTCAACTGCTCTACTGACACCATCCACTGCTCTACTGACACCAACCTCTACCCTACTGACACCATCCACTCTACTGACACCCTCCACTGCTCTACTGACACCGTCCTCTACACTACTGACACCATCCACTCTACTGACACTGTCCACTGCTCTACTGACACCAACCTCTACCCTACTGACACCCTCCACTGCTCTACTGACACCGTCCTCTACACTACTGACACCGTCCACTGCTCTACTGACACCAACCTCTATCCTACTGACACCCTCCACTGCTCTACTGACACCCTCCAGTGCTCTACTTACAATAACCTCTACACTACTGACACCCTGGACTGCTCTGACACCCTGCTCTGCTGACACCCTCCACTGTTCTACTGACACCCTCCACTGCTCTACTGACACCAACCTCTACACTACTGACACCCTCCACTGCTCTACTGACACCCTCAACTGCTCTACTGACACCAACCTCTGCTCTACTGACACCGTCCACTGCTCTACTGACACCCTCCACTGCTCTACTGACACCAACCTCTACACTACTGACACCCTCTACTGCTCTACTGACACCATCCACTGCTCTACTGACACCAACCTCTGCTCTACTGACACCCTCCACTGCTCTACTGACACCCTCCACTGCTCTACTGACTCCAACCTCTACACTACTGACACCCTCCACTGCTCTACTGACACTAACCTCTACCCTACTGACACCATCCACTCTACTAACACCCTCCACTGCTCTACTGACACCAAACTCTACCCTACTGAAATCCTCCAATGCTCTACTGACACTAACCTCTACTCTGTAGGCACCCTCCACTGCTCTGTTGACACCCTCCACTGCTCTACTGACAGCAACCTCTACCCTACTGACACCAACCTTCTACCCTACTGACACCCTCCACGGCTCTACTAACACCAACCTCTACCCTACTGACACCAACCTTTAACCTACTGACACCCTCCACTGCTCTACTGACACCCTCCACTGCTCTACTGACACCAACCTCTACCCTACTGACACCAACCTCTACCCTAATGACACCAACCTCTACCCTACTGACACCCTCCACTGCTCTACTGACACCCTCCACTGCTCTACTGACACCCTCCACTGCTCTACTGACACCCTCCACTGCTCTACTGACACCCTCCACTGCTCTACTGACACCCTGCACTGCTCTACTGACACCCTCCACTGCTCTACTGACACTGTCCACTACTCTACTGACACCGTCCACTGCTCTACTGACACCAACCTCTACCCTACTTGCACCGTCCACTGCTCTACTGACACCAACCTCTACCATACTGACACCCTCCAATGCTCTACTGACACCGTCCACTGCTCTACTGACACCAACCTCTACTCTACTGACACCCTCCACTGCTCTACTGACACCCTCCACTGCTCTACTGGCACCATCCACTGCTCTACTGACACCAACCTCTACCCTACTGACACCATCCACTCTACTGACACCCTCCACTGCTCTACTGACACGGTCCTCTACATTACTGACACCGTCCTCTACACTACTGACACCGTCCACTGCTCTACTGACACCAACCTCTATCCTACTGACACCCTCCACTGCTCTACTGACACCCTCCACTGCTCTACTGACACCCTCCACTGCTCTACTTACACCAACCTCTACACTACTGACACCCTGCACTGCTCTGACACCCTGCTCTGCTGACACCCTCCACTGCTCTACTGACACCCTCCACTGCTCTACTGACACCAACCTCTGCACTACTGACACCCTCTACTGCTCTACTGACACCAACCTCTGCTCTACTGACACCCTCCACTGCTCTACTGACACCCTCAACTGCTCTACTGACTCCAACCTCTACACTACTGACACCCTCCACTGCTCTACTGACACCAACCTCTACCCTACTGACACCATCCACTCTACTAACACCCTCCACTGCTCTACTGACACCCTCCACTGCTCTACTGACTCCAACCTCTACACTACTGACACCGTCCACTGCTCTACTGACACCAACCTCTATCCTACTGACACCCTCCACTGCTCTACTGACAACCTTCACTACTCTGCTTACACCAACCTCTACACTACTGACACCCTGCACTGCTCTGAAACCCTGCTCTGCTGACACCCTCCACTGCTCTACTGACACCCTCCACTGCTCTACTGACACCAACCTCTACACCACTGACACCCTCCACTGCTCTACTGACGCCCTCAACTGCTCTAATGACACCAACCTCTGCTCTACTGACACCGTCCACTGCTCTACTGACACCCTCCACTGCTCTACTGACACCAACCTCTACCCTACTGACATCCTCCACTGCTCTACTGAAACCCTCCACTGCTCTACTGACACCGTCCACTGCTCTACTGACACCGTCCACTGCTCTACTGACACCAACCTCTACCTTACTGACACCCTCCACTGCTCTGACATCTGTCCACTGTTCTACTGACACTGTCCACTGCTCTACTGACACCAACCTCTACCCTACTGACTGTAGATGCGTCCTCGGTGTTGCAGCAGCTGCCCCCTCGGTGTTGCAGCAGCTGCCCCCTCGGTGTTGCAGCAGCTGCCCCCTCTGTGTTGGAGCAGCTGCCTCCTCTGTGTTGCAGCAGCTGCCCCCTCTTTTTTGCAGCAGCTGCCTCCTCTGTGTTTCAGCAGCTGCCTCCTCGGTGTTGCAGCAGCTGCCTCCTCAGTGTTGCAGCAGCTGCCTCCTCGGTGGCTACCCTACTGACACCCTGCACTGCTCTACTGACACCCTCCACTGCTCTACTGACACCAACCTCTAACCTACTGACACCAACCTCTACCCTACTGACACCCTCAACTGCTCTACTGACACCGTCCTCTACATCACAGACACCATCCACTGCTCTACTGACACCGTCCACTGTTCTACTGACACCGTCCTCTACATTACTGACACTCTCCACTGCTCTGACACCAACCTCTACCCTACTGACACCATCCACTGCTCTGACAGCAAACTCTACCCTACTGACACCCTCCACTGCTCTACTGACACCGTCCACTGCTCTACTGACACCAACCTCTACCCTACTGGCATCGTCCACTGCTCTACTAACAACGTCCACTGCTCTACTGACACCGTCCACTGCTCTGACATCAACCTCTACCCTACTGACACCATCCACTGCTCTGACAGCAACCTCTACCAACCTCTACACTACAGAAAACCTCCACCGTTCCACTGACACCAACATCTACACTACTGACACCCTCCACTGCTCTACTGACACCCTTCACTGCTCTACTGACACCCTCCACTGCTCTACTTACACCAAACTCTACACTACTGACACCCTGCACTGCTCTGACACCCTGCACTGCTCTGACACCCTGCATTGCACTACTGACACCAACCTCTACTCTACTGACACTGTCTACTGAAACCATCCACTGCTCTACTGACACCAAACTCTACCCTACTGAAATCCTCCAGTGCTCTACTGACACTAACCTCTACTCTGTAGGCACCCTCCACTGCTCTGTTGACACCCTCCACTGCTCTACTGACAGCAACCTCTACCCTACTGACACCAACCTTCTACCCTACTGACACCCTCCACTGCTCTACTGACACCCTCCACTGCTCTACTAACACCAACCTCTACCCTACTGACACCAACCTTTAACCTACTGACACCCTCCACTGCTCTACTGACACCCTCCACTGCTCTACTGACACCAACCTCTTCCCTACTGACACCAACCTCTACCCTACTGACACCCTTCACTGCTCTACTGACACCCTCCACTGCTCTACTGACACCCTCCACTGCTCTACTTACACCAACCTCTACACTACTGACACCCTGCACTGCTCTGACACCCTGCTCTGCTGACACCCTCCACTGCTCTACTGTCACCCTCCACTGCTCTACTGACACCAACCTCTGCTCTACTGACAACCTCCACTTCTCTACTGACACCCTCCACTGCTCTACTGACACCAACCTCTACACTACTGACACCCTCCACTGCTCTACTGACACCAACCTCTACCCTACTGACACCATCCACTCTACTGACACCCTCCACTGCTCTACTGACACCGTCCTCTACATTACTAACACCGTCCTCTACACTACTGACACCATCCACAGCTTTACTGACACCAACCTCTACACTACTGACACCCTACACTGCTCTGACACCCTACTCTGCTGACACCCTCCACTGCTCTACTGACACCAACCTCTAACCTACTGACACCAACCTCTACCCTACTGACACCCTCCACTGCTCTACTGACACCGTCCTCTACATTATGGACACCGTCCACTGCTATACTGACACCAACCAATACTCTACTGACACCCTCCACTGCTCTACTGACACCATCCACTGCCCTACTGACACCTTCCACTGCTCTTCTGACACCAACCACTGCTCTACTGACACCAACCTCTACCCTACTGGCACCGTCCACTGCTCTACTGAAACAGTCCACTGCTCTACTGACACCGTCCACTGCTCTACTGACACCATCCTCTACATTACTGACCCCGTCCCCTGCTCTAACACCAACCTCTACCCTACTGACACCCTCCACTGCTCTACTGACACCAAACTCTACACTACTGACACCCTCCACTGCTCTACTGACACTCTTCACTGCTCTACTGACACCCTCCACTGCTCTACTGACACCCTCCACTGCTCTACTTACACCAAACTCTACACTACTGACACCCTGCACTGCTCTGACACCCTGCACTGCTCTGACATCCTGCATTGCACTACTGACACCAACCTCTACTCTACTGACACTGTCTACTGAAACCGTCCACTGCTCTACTGAAACCAACCTCTACCCTACTGAAATCCTCCAATGCTCTACTGACACCCTCCACTGCTCTACTGACACCAACCTTTGCCCTACTGACACCAACCTCTACCCTAATGACACCAACCTATACCCTACTGACACCCTCCACTGCTCTACTGACACCCTCCACTACTCTACTTACACCAACCTCTACACTACTGACACCCTGCTCTGCTGACACCCTCCACTGCTCTACTGTCACCCTCCACTGCTCTACTGACACCAACCTCTACAGTACTGACACCCTCCACTGCTCTACTGACACCCTCCACTGCTCTACTGACTCCAACCTCTACACTACTGACACCGTCCACTGCTCTACTGACACCAACCTCTATCCTACTGACACCCTCCACTGCTCTACTGACACCCTCCACTACTCTACTAACACCAACCTCTACACTACTGACACCCTGCACTGCTCTGAAACCCTGCTCTGCTGACACCCTACACTGCTCTACTGACACCCTCCACTGCTCTACTGACACCAACCTCTACACTACTGACACCCTCCACTGCTCTACTGACCCCCTTCAACTGCTCTACTGACACCAACCTCTGCTCTACTGACACCGTCCACTGCTCTACTGACACCCTCCACTGCTCTACTGACATCAACCTCTACCCTACTGACATCCTCCACTGCTCTACTGAAACCCTCCACTGCTCAACTGACACCATCCACTGCTCTACTGACACCGTCCACTGCTCTACTGACACCAACCTCTACCCTACTGACACCCTCCACTGCTCTGACATCTGTCCACTGCTCTACTGACACTGTCCACTGCTCTACTGACACCAACCTCTACCCTACTGACTGTAGATGCGTCCTCGGTGTTCCAGCAGCTGCCCCCTCGGTGTTGCAGCAGCTGCCCCATCGGTGTTGCAGCAGCTGCCCCCTCTGTGTTGGAGCAGCTGCCTCCTCTGTGTTGCAGCAGCTGCCCCCTCTGTGTTGCAGCAGCTGCCTCCTCAGTGTTGCAGCAGCTGCCGCCTCAGTGTTGCAGCAGCTGCCTCCTCGGTGGCTACCCAACTGACACCCTGCACTGCTCTACTGACACCCTCCACTGCTCTACTGACACCAACCTCTAACCTACTGACACCAACCTCTACCCTACTGACACCCTCCACTGCTCTACTGACACCGTCCTCTACATTACAGACACCATCCACTGCTCTACTGACACCGTCCACTGCTCTACTGACACCGTCCTTTACATTACTGACACTCTCCACTGCTCTGACACCAACCTCTACCCTACTGACACCATCCACTGCTCTGACAGCAAACTCTACCCTACTGACACCCTCCACTGCTCTACTGACACCGTCCACTGCTCTACTGACACCAACCAATACTCTACTGACACCCTCCACTGCTCTACTGACACCCTCCACTGCTCTACTGACACCGTCCACTGCTCTACTGACACCAACCTCTACCCTACTGGCATCGTCCACTGCTCTACTAACAACGTCCACTGCTCTACTGACACCGTCCTCTACATTACTGACACCGTCCACTGCTCTGACACCAACCTCTACCCTACTGACACCATCCACTGCTCTACTGACACCGTCCACTGCTCTACTGACACCAACCAATACTCTACTGACACCCTCCACTGCTCTACTGACACCCTCCACTGCTCTACTGACACCGTCCACTGCTCTACTGACACCAACCTCTACCCTACTGGCATCGTCCACTGCTCTACTAACAACGTCCACTGCTCTACTGACACCGTCCTCTACATTACTGACACCGTCCACTGCTCTGACACCAACCTCTACCCTACTGACACCATCCACTGCTCTGACAGCAACCTCTACCAACCTCTACACTACAGAAACCCTCCACCGCTCCACTGACACCAACCTCTACACTACTGACACCCTCCACTGCTCTACTGACACCGTCCACTGCTCTACTGACACCAACCTCTACCCTACTGGCATCGTCCACTGCTCTACTAACAACGTCCACTGCTCTACTGACACCGTCCTCTACATTACTGACACCGTCCACTGCTCTGACACCAACCTCTACCCTACTGACACCATCCACTGCTCTACTGACACCCTCCACTGCTCTACTGACACCAACCTTTGCCCTACTGACACCAACCTCTACCCTAATGACACCAACCTATACCCTACTGACACCCTCCACTGCTCTACTGACACCCTCCACTACTCTACTTACACCAACCTCTACACTACTGACACCCTGCTCTGCTGACACCCTCCACTGCTCTACTGTCACCCTCCACTGCTCTACTGACACCAACCTCTACAGTACTGACACCCTCCACTGCTCTACTGACACCCTCCACTGCTCTACTGACTCCAACCTCTACACTACTGACACCGTCCACTGCTCTACTGACACCAACCTCTATCCTACTGACACCCTCCACTGCTCTACTGACACCCTCCACTACTCTACTAACACCAACCTCTACACTACTGACACCCTGCACTGCTCTGAAACCCTGCTCTGCTGACACCCTACACTGCTCTACTGACACCCTCCACTGCTCTACTGACACCAACCTCTACACTACTGACACCCTCCACTGCTCTACTGACCCCCTTCAACTGCTCTACTGACACCAACCTCTGCTCTACTGACACCGTCCACTGCTCTACTGACACCCTCCACTGCTCTACTGACATCAACCTCTACCCTACTGACATCCTCCACTGCTCTACTGAAACCCTCCACTGCTCAACTGACACCATCCACTGCTCTACTGACACCGTCCACTGCTCTACTGACACCAACCTCTACCCTACTGACACCCTCCACTGCTCTGACATCTGTCCACTGCTCTACTGACACTGTCCACTGCTCTACTGACACCAACCTCTACCCTACTGACTGTAGATGCGTCCTCGGTGTTGCAGCAGCTGCCCCCTCGGTGTTGCAGCAGCTGCCCCATCGGTGTTGCAGCAGCTGCCCCCTCTGTGTTGGAGCAGCTGCCTCCTCTGTGTTGCAGCAGCTGCCCCCTCTGTGTTACAGCAGCTGCCTCCTCAGTGTTGCAGCAGCTGCCGCCTCAGTGTTGCAGCAGCTGCCTCCTCGGTGGCTACCCAACTGACACCCTGCACTGCTCTACTGACACCCTCCACTGCTCTACTGACACCAACCTCTAACCTACTGACACCAACCTCTACCCTACTGACACCCTCCACTGCTCTACTGACACCGTCCTCTACATTACAGACACCATCCACTGCTCTACTGACACCGTCCACTGCTCTACTGACACCGTCCTTTACATTACTGAAACTCTCCACTGCTCTGACACCAACCTCTACCCTACTGACACCATCCACTGCTCTGACAGCAAACTCTACCCTACTGACACCCTCCACTGCTCTACTGACACCGTCCACTGCTCTACTGACACCAACCAATACTCTACTGACACCCTCCACTGCTCTACTGACACCCTCCACTGCTCTACTGACACCGTCCACTGCTCTACTGACACCAACCTCTACCCTACTGGCATCGTCCACTGCTCTACTAACAACGTCCACTGCTCTACTGACACCGTCCTCTACATTACTGACACCGTCCACTGCTCTGACACCAACCTCTACCCTACTGACACCATCCACTGCTCTACTGACACCGTCCACTGCTCTACTGACACCAACCAATACTCTACTGACACCCTCCACTGCTCTACTGACACCCTCCACTGCTCTACTGACACCGTCCACTGCTCTACTGACACCAACCTCTACCCTACTGGCATCGTCCACTGCTCTACTAACAACGTCCACTGCTCTACTGACACCGTCCTCTACATTACTGACACCGTCCACTGCTCTGACACCAACCTCTACCCTACTGACACCATCCACTGCTCTGACAGCAACCTCTACCAACCTCTACACTACAGAAACCCTCCACCGCTCCACTGACACCAACCTCTACACTACTGACACCCTCCACTGCTCTACTGACACCCTTCACTGCTCTGACACCCTGCTCTGCTGACACCCTCCACTGCTCTACTGACACCCTCCACTGTTCTACTGACACCAACTTCTGCTCTACTGACAACCTCCACTGCTCTACTGACACCCTCCACTGCTCTACTGACACCAACCTCTACACTACTGACACCCTCCACTGCTCTACTGACACCAACCTCTACCCTACTGACACCATCCACTCTACTGACACCCTCCACTGCTCTACTGACACCGTCCTCTACATTACTAACACCGTCCTATACACTACTGACATCATCCATAGCTCTACTGACACCAACCTCTACCCTACTGACACCCTCCACTGCTCTACTGACACCCTCCACTGCTCTACTGACACCAACCTCTACACTACTGACACCCTGCACTGCTCTGACACCCTACTCTGCTGACACCCTCCACTGCTCTACTGACACCAACCTCTAACCTACTGACACCAACCTCTACCCTACTGACACCCTCCACTGCTCTACTGACACCGTCCTCTACATTACGGACACCATCCACTGCTCTACTGACACCAACCAATACTCTACTGACACCCTCCACTGCTCTACTGACACCATCCACTGCCCTACTTACACCCTCCACTGCTCTTCTGACACCAACCACTGCTCTACTGACACCAACCTCTACCCTACTGGCACCGTCCACTGCTCTACTGAAACAGTCCACTGCTCTACTGACACTGTCCACTGCTCTACTGACACCATCCTCTACATTACTGACCCCGTCCCCTGCTCTAACACCAACCTCTACCCTACTGACATCCTCCACTGCTCTACTGACACCTACCTCTATACTACAGACACCCTCCACTGCTCTACTGACACCAAACTCTACACTACTGACACCCTCCACTGCTCTACTGACACACTTCACTGCTCTACTGACACCCTCCACTGCTCTACTGACACCCTCCACTGCTCTACTTACACCAAACTCTACACTACTGACACCCTGCACTGCTCTGACACCCTGCACTGCTCTGACATCCTGCATTGCACTACTGACACCAACCTCTACTCTACTGACACTGTCTACTGAAACCGTCCACTGCTCTACTGAAACCAACCTCTACCCTACTGAAATCCTCCAATGCTCTACTGACACCCTCCACTGCTCTACTGACACCAACCTTTGCCCTACTGACACCAACCTCTACCCTAATGACACCAACCTATACCCTACTGACACCCTCCACTGCTCTACTGACACCCTCCACTACTCTACTTACACCAACCTCTACACTACTGACACCCTGCACTGCTCTGACCCCCTGCTCTGCTGACACCCTCCACTGCTCTACTGTCACCCTCCACTGCTCTACTGACACCAACCTCTACAGTACTGACACCCTCCACTGCTCTACTGACACCCTCCACTGCTCTATTGACACCAGCCTCTGCTCTACTGACACCCTCCACTGCTCTACTGACACCAACCTCTACACTACTGACACCTCCACTGCTCTACTGACACCAACCTCTACCCTACTGACACCAACCTCTACCCTACTGATACCATCCACTCTACTGACACCCTCCACTGCTCTACTGACACCATCCTCTACATTACTGACACCGTCCTCTACACTACTGACACTGTCCACTGCTCTACTGACACCAACCTCTACCTTACTGACACCCTCCACTGACGCCCTCCACTGCTCTACTGACACCCTCCACTGCTCTACTTACACCAACCTCTACACTACTGACACCTTGCACTGCTCTGGCACCCTGCTCTGCTGACACTCTCCACTGCTCTACTGACACCCTCCACTGCTCTACTGACAGCAACCTCTACACTACTGACACCCTCCACTGCTCTACTGACACCCTCCACTGCTCTACTGACACCAACCTCTACCCTACTGACACCAACCTCTACCCTAATGACACCAACCTCTACCCTACTGACACCCTTCACTGCTCTACTGACACCCTCCACTGCTCTACTGACACCCTCCACTGCTCTACTTACACCAACCTCTACACTACTGACACCCTGCACTGCTCTGACACCCTGCTCTGCTGACACCCTCCACTGCTCTACTGACACCCTCCACTGCTCTACTGACACCAACTTCTGCTCTACTGACAACCTCCACTGCTCTACTGACACCCTCCACTGCTCTACTGACACCAACCTCTACACTACTGACACCCTCCACTGCTCTACTGACACCAACCTCTACCCTACTGACACCATCCACTCTACTGACACCCTCCACTGCTCTACTGACACCGTCCTCTACATTACTAACACCGTCCTATACACTACTGACATCATCCATAGCTCTACTGACACCAACCTCTACCCTACTGACACCCTCCACTGCTCTACTGACACCCTCCACTGCTCTACTGACACCAACCTTTGCCCTACTGACACCAACCTCTACCCTAATGACACCAACCTATACCCTACTGACACCCTCCACTGCTCTACTGACACCCTCCACTACTCTACTTACACCAACCTCTACACTACTGACACCCTGCACTGCTCTGACACCCTGCTCTGCTGACACCCTCCACTGCTCTACTGTCACCCTCCACTGCTCTACTGACACCAACCTCTACAGTACTGACACCCTCCACTGCTCTACTGACACCCTCCACTGCTCTACTGACTCCAACCTCTACACTACTGACACCGTCCACTGCTCTACTGACACCAACCTCTATCCTACTGACACCCTCCACTGCTCTACTGACACCCTCCACTACTCTACTAACACCAACCTCTACACTACTGACACCCTGCACTGCTCTGAAACCCTGCTCTGCTGACACCCTACACTGCTCTACTGACACCCTCCACTGCTCTACTGACACCAACCTCTACACTACTGACACCCTCCACTGCTCTACTGACCCCCTTCAACTGCTCTACTGACACCAACCTCTGCTCTACTGACACCGTCCACTGCTCTACTGACACCCTCCACTGCTCTACTGACATCAACCTCTACCCTACTGACATCCTCCACTGCTCTACTGAAATCCTCCACTGCTCAACTGACACCATCCACTGCTCTACTGACACCGTCCACTGCTCTACTGACACCAACCTCTACCCTACTGACACCCTCCACTGCTCTGACATCTGTCCACTGCTCTACTGACACTGTCCACTGCTCTACTGACACCAACCTCTACCCTACTGACTGTAGATGCGTCCTCGGTGTTGCAGCAGCTGCCCCCTCGGTGTTGCAGCAGCTGCCCCATCGGTGTTGCAGCAGCTGCCCCCTCTGTGTTGGAGCAGCTGCCTCCTCTGTGTTGCAGCAGCTGCCCCCTCTGTGTTGCAGCAGCTGCCTCCTCAGTGTTGCAGCAGCTGCCGCCTCAGTGTTGCAGCAGCTGCCTCCTCGGTGGCTACCCAACTGACACCCTGCACTGCTCTACTGACACCCGCCACTGCTCTACTGACACCAACCTCTAACCTACTGACACCAACCTCTACCCTACTGACACCCTCCACTGCTCTACTGACACCGTCCTCTACATTACAGACACCATCCACTGCTCTACTGACACCGTCCACTGCTCTACTGACACCGTCCTTTACATTACTGACACTCTCCACTGCTCTGACACCAACCTCTACCCTACTGACACCATCCACTGCTCTGACAGCAAACTCTACCCTACTGACACCCTCCACTGCTCTACTGACACCGTCCTCTGCTCTACTGACACCAACCAATACTCTACTGACACCCTCCACTGCTCTACTGACACCCTCCACTGCTCTACTGACACCGTCCACTGCTCTACTGACACCGTCCACTGCTCTACTGACACCAACCTCTACCCTACTGGCATCGTCCACTGCTCTACTAACAACGTCCACTGCTCTACTGACACCGTCCTCTACATTACTGACACTGTCCACTGCTCTGACACCAACCTCTACCCTACTGACACCATCCACTGCTCTGACAGCAACCTCTACCAACCTCTACACTACAGAAACCCTCCACCGCTCCACTGACACCAACCTCTACACTACTGACACCCTCCACTGCTCTACTGACACCCTTCACTGCTCTGACACCCTGCTCTGCTGACACCCTCCACTGCTCTACTGACACCCTCCACTGTTCTACTGACACCAACTTCTGCTCTACTGACAACCTCCACTGCTCTACTGACACCCTCCACTGCTCTACTGACACCAACCTCTACACTACTGACACCCTCCACTGCTCTACTGACACCAACCTCTACCCTACTGACACCATCCACTCTACTGACACCCTCCACTGCTCTACTGACACCGTCCTCTACATTACTAACACCGTCCTATACACTACTGACATCATCCATAGCTCTACTGACACCAACCTCTACCCTACTGACACCCTCCACTGCTCTACTGACACCCTCCACTGCTCTACTGACACCAACCTCTACACTACTGACACCCTGCACTGCTCTGACACCCTACTCTGCTGACACCCTCCACTGCTCTACTGACACCAACCTCTAACCTACTGACACCAACCTCTACCCTACTGACACCCTCCACTGCTCTACTGACACCGTCCTCTACATTACGGACACCGTCCACTGCTCTACTGACACCAACCAATACTCTACTGACACCCTCCACTGCTCTACTGACACCATCCACTGCCCTACTGACACCCTCCACTGCTCTTCTGACACCAACCACTGCTCTACTGACACCAACCTCTACCCTACTGGCACCGTCCACTGCTCTACTGAAACAGTCCACTGCTCTACTGACACTGTCCACTGCTCTACTGACACCATCCTCTACATTACTGACCCCGTCCCCTGCTCTAACACCAACCTCTACCCTACTGACATCCTCCACTGCTCTACTGACACCTACCTCTATACTACAGACACCCTCCACTGCTCTACTGACACCAAACTCTACACTACTGACACCCTCCACTGCTCTACTGACACACTTCACTGCTCTACTGACACCCTCCACTGCTCTACTGACACCCTCCACTGCTCTACTTACACCAAACTCTACACTACTGACACCCTGCACTGCTCTGACACCCTGCACTGCTCTGACATCCTGCATTGCACTACTGACACCAACCTCTACTCTACTGACACTGTCTACTGAAACCGTCCACTGCTCTACTGAAACCAACCTCTACCCTACTGAAATCCTCCAATGCTCTACTGACACCCTCCACTGCTCTACTGACACCAACCTTTGCCCTACTGACACCAACCTCTACCCTAATGACACCAACCTATACCCTACTGACACCCTCCACTGCTCTACTGACACCCTCCACTACTCTACTTACACCAACCTCTACACTACTGACACCCTGCACTGCTCTGACCCCCTGCTCTGCTGACACCCTCCACTGCTCTACTGTCACCCTCCACTGCTCTACTGACACCAACCTCTACAGTACTGACACCCTCCACTGCTCTACTGACAGCCTCCACTGCTCTATTGACACCAGCCTCTGCTCTACTGACACCCTCCACTGCTCTACTGACACCAACCTCTACACTACTGACACCTCCACTGCTCTACTGACACCAACCTCTACCCTACTGACACCAACCTCTACCCTACTGATACCATCCACTCCACTGACACCCTCCACTGCTCTACTGACACCATCCTCTACATTACTGACACCGTCCTCTATACTACTGACACCGTCCACTGCTCTACTGACACCAACCTCTACCTTACTGACACCCTCCACTGCTCTACTGACACCCTCCACTGCTCTACTGACACCCTCCACTGCTCTACTTACACCAACCTCTACACTACTGACACCTTGCACTGCTCTGGCACCCTGCTCTGCTGACACTCTCCACTGCTCTACTGACACCCTCCACTGCTCTACTGACAGCAACCTCTACACTACTGACACCCTCCACTGCTCTACTGACACCCTCCACTGCTCTACTGACACCAACCTCTGCTCTACTGACACCCTTCACTGCTCTACTGACACCGTCCTCTACATTACTGACACCGTCCACTGCTCTACTGACTCCAACCTCTACCCTACTGACACCCTCCACTGCTCTGACACCCTCCACTGTTCTACTTACATCCACCTCTACACTACTGACACCCTCCACTGCTCTACTGACACCCTCCACTGCTCTACTGACATCCTCCACTGCTCTACTGACACCCTCCACTGCTCTACTAACACCTTCCACTGCTCTACTGACACCACCCTCTACCCTACTGACACCAACCTCTACCCCACTGACACCATCCACTCTACTGACAACCTCTACTGCTCTACTGACACCGTCCTCTACATTACTGACACCGTCCTCTACACTGCTGACACCGTCCACTGCTCTACTGAAACCAACCTCTACCCTACTGACACCCTCCACTGCTCTGACACCCTCCACTGTTCTACTTACACCCACCTCTACACTACTGACACCCTCCACTGCTCTACTGACACCTTCCACTGCTCTACTGACACCAACCTCTACCCTACTAACATCCTCCACTGCTCTACTGACACCCTCCACTGCTCTACTGACACCGTCCACAGCTCTTCTGACACCGTCCACTGCTCTACTGACACCAACCTCTACCCTACTGACACCCTGCATTGCTCTGATATCTGTCCACTGCTCTACTGACACTGTCCACTGCTCTACTAACACCAACCTCTACCCTACTGACTGTAGCTGCCTTCTAGATGTTGCAGCAACTGCCCCCTCACTGTTGCAACAGCTGCCCCCTGGGTGTTGCAGCAGCTGCCTCCTCTGTGTTGCAGCAGCTGCCTCCTCTGTGTTGCAGCAGCTGCCTCCTCTGTGTTGCAGCAGCTGCACCTTCTGTGTTGCAGCAGCTGCCCCCTCTGTGTTGCAGCAGCTGCCCCCTCTGTGTTGCAGCAGCTGCCTCCTCTGTGTTGCAGCAGCTGCCTCGGTGTTGCAGCAGCTGCCTCCTTGGTGTTGCAGCAGCTGCCTCCTCGGTGGCTACCCTACTGATACCCTGCACTGCTCTACTGACACCCTCCACCGCTCTACTGACACCCTCCACTGCTCTTCTGACACCGTCCACTGCTCTACTGACACCAACCTCTACCCTACTGACACCATCCACTGCTCTACTGACACCGTCCTCTACATTACTGACACCGTCCACTGCTCTGACACCAACCTCTACCCTACTGACACCATCCACTGCTCTGACAGCAACCTCTACCCTACTGACACCTCCACTGCTCTACTGACACCAACCTCTACACTACAGACACCCTCCACTGCTCTACTGACACCAACCTCTACACTACTGACACCCTCCACTGCTCTACTGACACCCTCCACTACTCTACTGACACTGTCCACTGCTCTACTTACACCAACCTCTACACTACTGACACCCTGCACTGCTCTGACACCCTGATGTGCTGACACCCTCCACTGCTCTACTGACACCCTCCACTGCTCTACTGACACCAACCTCTACACTACTGACACCCTCCACTGCTCTACTGACACCCTCCACTGCTCTACTGACACCAACCTCTGCTCTACAGACACCCTCCACTGTTCTGCTTACACCCACCTCTACACTACTGACATCCTGCACTGCTCTACTGACACCCGACACTGCTCTACTGACACCTTCCACTGCTCTACTTACACCAACCCCTACACTACTGACACCCTGCACTGCTCTGACACCCATCACTGCTGACACCCTCCACTGCTCTACTGACGCTCTCCACTGCTCTACTGACACCAACCTCTACACTACTGACACCCTCCACTTTTCTACTGACACCCTCCACTGCTCTACTGACACCAACCTCTGCTATACTGACACCCTCCACTGCTCTACTGACACCCTCCACTGCTCTACTGACACCCTCCACTTCTCTACTGACACCCTCCACTGCTCTACTGACACCAACCTCTACCCTACTGACACCCTCCACTGCTCTACTTACACCAACCTCTACACTACTGACACCCTGCACTGCTCTACTGACACCCTCCACTGCTCTACTTACACCAACCTCTACACTACTGACACCCTGCACTGCTCTGACACCCTGATCTGCTGACACCCTCCACTGCTCTACTGACACCCTCCACTGCTCTACTGACACCAACCTCTACACTACTGACACCAACCTCTACACTACTAACACCCTCCACTGCTCTACTGACACCCTCCACTGCTCTACTGACACCAACCTCTACCCTACTGACATCCTCCACTGCTCTACTGACACCCTCCACTGCTCTACTGACACCCTCCACTGCTCTTCTGACACCGTCCACTGCTCTACTGACACCAACCTCTACCCTACTGACACCCTCCACTGCTCTGACATCTGTCCACTGCTCTACTGACACTGTCCACTGCTCTACTAATACCAACCTCTACCCTACTGACTGTAGCTGCCTTCTCGGTGTTGCAGCAACTGCCCCCTCGATGTTGCAACAGCTGCCCCCTCGGTGTTGCAGCAGCTGCCTCCTCTGTGTTGCAGCAGCTGCCCCCTCTGTGTTGCAGCAGCTGCCTCCTCTGTGTCGAAGCAGCTGCCTCCTCTGTGTTGCAGCAGCTGCCCCCTCTGTGTTGCAGCAGCTACCTCCTCTGTGTTGCAGCAGCTGCCTCCTCAATGTTGCAGCAGCTGCCTCCTCGGTGGCTACCCTACTGACACCCTGCACTGCTCTACTGACACCCTCCACTGCTCTACTGACACCCTCCACTGCTCTACTTACACCAACCTCTACACTACTGACACCCTGCACTGCTCTGACACCCTGATCTGCTGACACCCTCCACTGCTCTACTGACACTCTCCACTGCTTTACTGACACCAACCTCTACACTACTGACACCCTCCACTGCTCTACTGACACCCTCAACTGCTCTACTGACACCAACCTCTGCTCTACAGACACCCTCCACTGTTCTACTTACACCCACCTCTACAATACTGACATCCTGCACTGCTCTACTGACACCCGACACTGCTCTACTGACACCTTCCACTGCTCTACTTACACCAACCCCTACACTACTGACACCCTGCACTGCTCTGACACCCATCACTGCTGACACCCTCCACTGCTCTACTGACATCCTCCACTGCTCTACTGACACTCTCCACTGCTCTACTGACACCAACCTCTACACTACTGACACCCTCCACTTTTCTACTGACACCCTCCACTGCTCTACTGACACCAACCTCTGCTATACTGACACCCTACACTGCTCTACTGACACCCTCTACTGCTCTACTGACACCCTCCACTTCTCTACTAACACCCTCCACTGCTCTACTGACACCAACCTCTACCCTACTGACACCCTCCACTGCTCTACTGACACCCTCCACTGCTCTACTTACACCAACCTCTACACTACTGACACCCTGCACTGCTCTGACACCCTGATCTGCTGACACCCTCCACTGCTCTACCTACACCAACCTCTACACTACTGACACCCTCCACTGCTCTACTGACACCCTCCACTGCTCTACTGACACCAACCTCTGCTCTACTGACACCCTCCACTGTTCTACTTACACCCACCTCTACACTACTGACACCCTGCACTGCTCTACTGACACCCTCCACTGCTCTACTGACACCTTCCACTGCTCTACTTACACCAACCCCTACACTGATGACACCCTGCACTGCTCTGACACCCATCACTGCTGACACCCTCCACTGCTCTACTGACATCCTCCACTGCTCTACTGACACTCTCCACTGCTCTACTGACACCAACCTCTACACTACTGACACCCTCCACTGCTCTACTGACACCCTCCACTGCTCTACTGACACCCTCCACTGCTCTACTGACACCCTCCACTGCTCTACTGACACCCTCCACTTCTCTACTGACACCTACTTCTACACTACTTACACCCAGCACTGCTCTGACACCCTGCACTGCTGACACCCTCTACTGCTCTACTGACACCAACCTCTACACTACTGACACCCTCCACTGCTCTACTGACACCCTCCACTGCTCTACTTACACCAACCTCTACACTACTGACACCCTGCACTGCTCTGACACCCTGCACTGCTCTGACACCCTGCTCTGCTGACACCAACCTCTACACTACTGACACCCTCCACTGCTCTACTGTCACCCTCCACTGCTCTACTGACACCAACCTCTACACTACTGACACCCTCCACTGCTCTACTGACACTCTCCACTGCTCTACTGACACCAACCTGTACTCTACTAACACCCTTCACTACTCTACTGACACCCTCCACTGCTCTACTGACACCAACCTCTACACTACTGACACCCTCCACTGCTCTACTGACACCAACCTCTGCTCTACTGACACCCTCCACTGTTCTACTTACACCCACCTCTACACTACTGACACCCTGCACTGCTCTACTGACACCCTCCACTGCTCTACTGACACCTTCCACTGCTCTACTTACACCAACCCCTACACTACTGACACCCTGCACTCCTCTGACACCCATCACTGCTGACACCCTCCACTGCTCTACTGACATCCTCCACTGCTCTACTGACACTCTCCACTGCTCTACTGACACCAACCTCTACACTACTGACACCCTCCACTGCTCTACTGACACCCTCCACTGCTCTACTGACAGCAACCTCTGCTCTACTGGCACCAACCTCTGCTCTACTGACACCCTCCACTGCTCTACTGACACCCTCCACTTCTCTACTGACACCTACTTCTACACTACTTACACCCAGCACTGCTCTGACACCCTGCACTGCTGACACCCTCCACTGCTCTACTGACACCAACCTCTACACTACTGACACCCTCCACTGCTCTACTGACACCCTCCACTGCTCTACTTACACCAACCTCTACACTACTGACACCCTGCACTGCTCTGACACCCTGCACTGCTCTGACACCCTGCTCTGCTGACACCAACCTCTACACTACTGACACCCTCCACTGCTCTACTGTCACCCTCCACTGCTCTACTGACACCAACCTCTACACTACTGACTCCCTCCACTGCTCTACTGACACTCTCCACTGCTCTACTGACACCAACCTGTACTCTACTAACACCCTTCACTACTCTACTGACACCCTCCACTGCTCTACTGACACCAACCTCTACACTACTGACACCCTCCACTGCTCTACTGACACCAACCTCTACCCTACTGACACCATCCACTCTACTGACACCCTGCACTGCTCTACTGACACCGTCCTCTACATTATTGACACCATCCTCTACACTACTGACACCGTCCACTGCTCTACTGATACCAACCTCTACCCTACTGACACCCTCCACTGCTCCACTAACACCAACCTCTACCCTACTGACATCTTCCACTGCTCTACTGACACCCTCCACTGCTCTACTGACACTGTCCACTACTCTACTAACACCAGCCTCTACTCTACTGACTGTAGCTGCCTTCTCGGATTTGCAGCAACTGCCCCCTCGATGTTGCAACAGCTGCCCCCTCGGTGTTGCAGCAGCTGCCTCCTCTGTGTTGCAGCAGCTGCCTCCTCTGTGTTGCAGCAGCTGCTCCCTCTGTGTTGCAGCAGCTGCCCCCTCTGTGTTGCAGCAGCTGCCCCCTTTGTCTTGCAGCAGCTGCCTCCTCTGTGTTGTAGCAGCTGCCTCCTCGGTGTTGCAGCAGCTGCCTCCTCGGTGGCTACCCTACTGATACCCTGCACTGCTCTACTGACACTCTCCACCGCTCTACTGACACCCTCCACTGCTCTTCTGACACCGTCCACTGCTCTACTGACACCAACCTCTACCCTACTGGCACCGTCCACTGCTCTACTTACACCGTCCACTGCTCTACTGACACCATCCACTGCTCTACTGACACCGTCCTCTACATTACTGACACCATCCACTGCTCTGACACCAACCTCTACCCTACTGTCACACTCCACTGCTCTGACAGCAACCTCTACCCTACTGACACCCTGCACTGCTCTACTCACACTCTCCACCGCTCTACTGACACCCTCCACTGCTCTTCTGACACCGTCCACTGCTCTACTGACACCAACCTCTACACTACAGACACCCTCCACTGCTCTACTGACACCAACCTCTACACTACTGACACCCTCCACTGCTCTACTGACACCCTCCACTGCTCTACTGACACTGTCCACTGCTCTACTGACACCAACCTCTACCCTACTGACTGTAGCTGCCTCCTCGGTGTTGCAGCAGCTGCCTCACCGGTGTTGCAGCAGCTGCCTCACCGGTGTTGCAGCAGCTGCCTCACCGGTGTTGCAGCAGCTGCCCCCTCGGTTTTGCAGCAGCTGCCCCCTCGATGCTACAGCAGCTGCCTCCTCGGTGCTGCAGCAGCTGCCTCCTCGGTGCTGCAGCAGCTGCCTCCTCGGTGTTGCAGCAGCTGCCCCCTCGGTGTTGCAGCAGCTGCCCTCTCTGTGTCGCAGCAGCTGCCTCCTCTGTGTCGCAACAGCTGCCTCCTCTGTGTCGCAGCAGCTGCCCCCTCTGTGTCGCAGCAGCTGCCTCCTCTGTGTCGCAGCAGCTGCCTCCTCTGTGTCGCAGCAGCTGCCTCCTTGGTGTTGCAGCAGCTGCCTCCTCGATGTTGCAGCAGCTGCCTCCTCGATGTTGCAGCAGCTGCCTCCTCAGTGGCTACCCTACTGACACCCTGCACTGCTCTACTGACACCCTCCACTGCTCTACTGACACCCTCCACTGCTCTACTTACACCAACCTCTACACTACTGACACCCTGCACTGCTCTACTGACACCCTTCACTGCTCTACTGACACCCTTCACTGCTCTACTTACACCAACCTCTACACTACTGACACCCTGCACTGCTCTGACACCCTGATCTGCTGACACCCTCCACTGCTCTACTGACACCCTCCACTGCTCTACTGACACCAACCTCTACACTACTGACACCCTCCACTGCTCTACTGACACCCTCCACTGCTCTACTGACACCAACCTCTGCTCTACAGACACCCTCCACTGTTCTACTTACACCCACCTCTACACTACTGACATCCTGCACTGCTCTACTGACACCCGACATTGCTCTACTGACACCTTCCACTGCTCTACTTACACCAACCCCTACACTACTGACACCCTGCACTGCTCTGACACCCATCACTGCTGACACCCTCCACTGCTTTACTGACATCCTCCACTGCTCTACTGACACTCTCCACTGCTCTACTGACACCAACGTCTACACTACTGACACCCTCCACTGCTCTACTGACACCAACCTCTTCTCTACTGACACCAACCTCTGCTCTACTGACACCCTCCACTGCTCTACTGACACCCTCCACTGCTCTATTGACACCCTCCACTTCTCTACTGACACCCTCGACTGCTCTACTGACACCAATCTCTACCCTACTGACACCCTCCACTTCTCTACTGACACCCACCACTGCTCTACTTACACCAACCTCTACACTACTGACACCCTGCACTGCTGACACCCTCCACTACTCTACTGACACCCTCCACTGCTCTGCTGACACCCTGCACTGCTGACACCCTCCACTGCTCTACTGACACCAACCTCTACACTACTGACACCCTCCACTGCTCTACTGACACCCTCCACTGCTCTACTTACACCAACCTCTACACTACTGACACCCTCCACTGCTCTGCTGACACCCTGCACTGCTCTGACACCCTGCTCTGCTGACACCAACCTCTACACTACTGACACCCTCCACTGCTCTACTGTCACCCTCCACTGCTCTACTGACACCAACCTCTACACTACTGACACCCTCCACTGCTCTACTGACACTTTCCACTGCTCTATTGACACCAACCTGTACTCTACTAACACCCTTCACTACTCTACTGACACCCTCCACTGCTCTACTGACACCAACCTCTACACTACTGACACCCTCCACTGCTCTACTGACATCAACCTCTACCCTACTGACACCATCCACTCTACTGACACCCTCCACTGCTCTACTGACACCGTCCTCTACATTACTGACACCGTCCTCTACACTACTGACACCGTCCACTGCTCTACTGATACCAACCTCTACCCTACTGACACCCTCCACTGCTCCACTGACACCAACCTCTACCCTACTGACATCCTCCACTGCTCTACTGACACCCTCCACTGCTCTACTGACACCAGCCACTGCTCTACTGACATCGTCCACTGCTCTACTGATAGCAACCTCTACCCTACTGACACCCTCCACTGCTCTAACATCTGTCCACTGCTCTACTGACACTGTCCACTGCTCTACTAACACCAACCTCTACTCTACTGACTGTAGCTGCCTTCTCGGTGTTGCAGCAACTTCCCCCTCAATGTTGCAACAGCTGCCCCCTCGGTGTTGCAGCAGCTGCCTCCTCTGTGTTGCAGCAGCTGCCTCCTCTGTGTTGCAGCAGCTGCCCCCTCTGTGTTGCAGCAGTTGCCTTCTCTGTGTTGCAGCAGCTGCCCCTCTGTGTTGCAGCAGCTGCCCCCTCTGTGTTGCAGCAGCTACCCCCTCTGTGTTGCAGCAGCTGCCCCCTTTGTGTTGCAGCAGCTGCCTCCTCTGTGTCGCAGCAGCTGCCTCCTCGGTGTCGCAGCAGCTGCCTCCTCGATGTTGCAGCAGCTGCCTCCTCGATGTTGCAGCAGCTGCCTCCTCGGTGGCTACCCTACTGACACCCTGCACTGCTCTACTGACACCCTTCACTGCTCTACTGACACCCTCCACTGCTCTAATTACACCAACCTCTACACTACTGACACCCTGCACTGCTCTGACACCCTGATCTGCTGACACCCTCCACTGCTCTACTGACACCCTCCACTGCTCTACTGACACCAACCTCTACACTACTGACACCCTCCACTGCTCTACTGACACCCTCCACTGCTCTACTGACACCAACGTCTGCTCTACAGACACCCTCCACTGTTCTACTTACACCCACCTCTACACTACTGACATCCTGCACTGCTCTACTGTCACCCTCCACTTCTCTACTGACACCCTCCACTGCTCTACTGAAACCAATCTCTACCCTACTGACACCCTCCACTGCTCTACTGACACCCTCCACTGCTCTACTTACACCAACCTCTACACTACTGACACCCTGCACTGCTCTGACACCCTGATCTGCTGACACCCTCCACTGCTCTACTGACACCCTCCACTGCTCTACTGAAACCAACCTCTTCACTACTGACACCCTCCACTGCTCTGCTGACACCCTCCACTGCTCTACTGACACCAACCTCTGCTCTACTGACACCCTCCACTGTTCTACTTACACCCACCCCTACACTACTGACACCCTGCACTGCTCTACTGACACCCTCCACTGCTCTACTGACACCTTCCACTGCTCTACTTACACCAACCCGTACACTACTGACACCCTGCACTGCTCTGACACCCATCACTGCTGACACCCTCCACTGCTCTACTGACATCCTCCACTGCTCTACTGACACTCTCCACTGCTCTACTGACACCAACCTCTACACTACTGACACCCTCCACTGCTCTACTGACACCCTCCACTGCTCTACTGACACCATCCTCTGCTCTACTGATACCAACCTCTGCTCTACTGACACCCTCCACTGCTCTACTGACACCCTCCACTTCTCTACTGACACCTACCTCTACACTACTTACACCCTGCACTGCTCTGACACCCTGCACTGCTGACACCCTCCACTGCTCTACTGACACCAACCTCTACACTACTGACACCCTCCATTGCTCTACTGACACCCTCCACTGCTCTACTTATACCAACCTCTACACTACTGACACCCTGCACTGCTCTGACACCCTGCACTGCTCTGACACCCTGCTCTGCTGACACCAACCTCTACACTACTGACACCCTGCACTGCTCTACTGTCACCCTCCACTGCTCTACTGACACCAACCTCTACACTACTGACACCCTCCACTGCTCTACTGACACTCTCCACTGCTCTACTGACACCAACCTCTACTCTACTAACACCCTTCACTACTCTACTGACACCCTCCACTGCTCTACTGACACCAACCTGTACACTACTGAAACCCTCCACTGCTCTATTGACACCAACCTCTACCCTACTGACACCATCCACTCTACTGAGACCCTCCACTGCTCTACTGACACCGTCCTCTACATTACTGACACCGTCCTCTACACTACTGACATCGTCCACTACTCTACTGATACCAACCTCTACCCTACTGACACCCTCCACTGCTCCACTGACACCAACCTCTACCCTACTGACATCCTCCACTGCTCTATTGACACCGTCCACTGCTCTACTGACACCGTCCACTGCTCTACTGATACCAAACTCTACCCTACTGACACCATCCACTGCTCTGACAGCAACCTCTACCCTACTGACACCCTCCACTGCTCTACTGACACCAACCTCTATTCACTACAGACACCCTCCACTGCTCTACTGACACCAACCTCTATACTACTGACACCCTCCACTGCTCTACTGACACCCTCCACTGCTCTACTGACACTGTCCACTGCTCTACTGACACCAACCTCTACCCTACTGACTGTAGCTGCCTCCTCGGTGTTGCAGCAGCTGCCTCACCGGTGTTGCAGCAGCTGCCTCACCGGTGTTGCAGCAGCTGCCCCCTCGGTGTTGCAGCAGCTGCCCCCTCGATGCTGCAGCAGCTGCCTCCTCGGTGCTGCAGCAGCTGCCTCCTCGGTGCTGCAGCAGCTGCCTCCTCGGTGCTGCAGCAGCTGCCCCCTCGGTGCTGCAGCAGCTGCCCCCTCTGTGTTGCAGCAGCTGCCCCCTCCGTGTTGCAGCAGCTGCCCCCTCCATGTTGCAGCAGCTGCCCCCTCCGTGTTGCAGCAGCTGCCCCCTCCGTGTTGCAGCAGCTGCCCCCTCCGTGTTGCAGCAGCTGCCCCCTCCGTCTTGCAGCAGCTGCCCCCTCCGTGTTGCAGCAGCTGCCTCCTCGGTGTTGCAGCAGCGGCCTCCTCGGTGGCTACCCTACTGACACCCTCCACTGCTCTTCTGACACCGTCCACTGCTCTACTGACACCAACCTCTACCCTACTGGCACCGTCCACTGCTCTACTGACACCGTCCACTTCTCTACTGACACCATCCACTGCTCTACTGACACCGTCCTCTACATTACTGACACCGTCCACTGCTCTGACACCAACCTCTACCCTACTGACACCATCCACTGCTCTGACAGCAACCTCTACCCTACTGACACCCTCCACTGCTCTACTGACACCAACCTCTACACTACAGACACCCTCCACTGCTCTACTGACACCAACCTCTACACTACTGACACCCTCCACTGCTCTACTGTCACCCTCCACTGCTCTACTGACACCAACCTCTACACTACTGACACCCTCCACTGCTCTACTGACACTCTCCACTGCTCTATTGACACCAACCTCTACACTACTGACACCCTCCACTGCTCTATTGACACCAACCTCTACCCTACTGACACCATCCACTCTACTGACACCCTCCACTGCTCTACTGACACCGTCCTCTACATTACTGACACCGTCCTCTACACTACTGACACCGTCCACTGCTCTACTGATACCAACCTCTACCCTACTGAACACCCTCCACTGCTCCACTGACACCAACCTCTACCCTACTGACATCCTCCACTGCTCTACTGACACCCTCCACTGCTCTACTGACACCGTCCACTGCTCTACTGACACCAACCTCTACCCTACTGACACCCTCCACTGCTCTGACATCTGTCCACTGCTCTACTAACACCAACCTCTACTCTACTGACTGCAGCTGCCTTCTCGGTGTTGCAGCAACTGCCCCCTCGATGTTGCAACAGCTGCCCCCTCGGTGTTGCAGCAGCTGCCTCCTCGGTGTTGCAGCAGCTGCCTCCTCGGTGTTGCAGCAGCTGCCCCCTCTGTGTTGCAGCAGCTGCCTCCTCTGTGTTGCAGCAGCTGCCTCCTCTGTGTTGCAGCAGCTGCCCCCTCTGTGTTGCAGCAGCTGCCTCCTCGGTGTTGCAGCAGCTGCCTCCTCGGTGTTGCAGCAGCTGCCTCCTCGGTGGCTACCCTACTGACACCCTGCACTGCTCTAATGACACTCTCCACCGCTCTACTGACACCCTCCACTGCTCTTCTGACACCGTCCACTGCTCTACTGACACCAACCTCTACCCTACTGGCACCGTCCACTGCTCTACTGACACCGTCCACTGCTCTACTGACACCATCCACTGCTCTACTGACACCGTCCTCTACATTACTGACACCGTCCACTGCTCTGACACCAACCTCTACCCTACTGACACCATCCACTACCCTACTGACACCCTCCACTGCTATACTGACACCAACCTCTACACTACAGACACCCTCCACTGCTCTACTGACACCAACCTCTACACTACTGACACCCTCCATTGCTCTACTGACACCCTCCACTGCTCTACTGACACCAACCTCTACCCTACTGACTGTAGCTGCCTCCTCAGTGTTGCAGCATCTGGCTCCTCGGTGTTGTAGCAGCTGCCTCACCGGTGTTGCAGCAGCTGCCTCACCGGTGTTGCAGCAGCTGCCCCCTCGGTGCTGCAGCAGCTGCCTCCTCGGTGATGCAGCAGCTGCCCCCTCGGTGTCGCAGCAGCTGCCCCCTCGGTGTCGCAGCAGCTGCCCCCTCGGTGTCGCAGCAGCTGCCCCCTCGGTGTCGCAGCAGCTGCCCCCTCGGTGTCGCAGCAGCTGCCCCCTCTGTGTCGCAGCAGCTGCCCCCTCGTTGTCGCAGCAGCTGCCTCCTCGATGTTTCAGCAGCTGCCTCCTAGGTGGCTACCCTACTGACACCCTGCACTGCTCTACTGACACCCTTCACTGCTCTGCTGACACCCTCCACTGCTCTACTTACACCAACCTCTACACTACTGACACCCTGCACTGCTCTGACACCCTGATCTGCTGACACCCTCCACTGCTCTACTGACACCCTCCACTGCTCTACTGACACCAACCTCTACACTACTGACACCCTCCACTGCTCTACTGACACCAACCTCTGCTCTACAGACACCCTCCACTGTTCTACTTACACCCACCTCTACACTACTGACATCCTGCACTGCTCTACTGACACCCGACACTGCTCTACTGACACCTTCCACTGCTCTACTTACACCAACCCCTACACTACTGACACCCTGCACTGCTCTGACACCTATCACTGCTGACACCCTCCACTGCTTTACTGACATCCTCCACTGCTCTACTGACACCAACCTCTACACTACTGACACCCTCCACTGCTCTACTGACACCCTCCACTGCTCTACTGACACCAACCTCTGCTCTACTGACACCAACCACTGCTCTACTGACACCCTCCACTGCTCTACTGACACCCTCCACTGCTCTACTGACACCCTCCACTGCTCTACTGACATGCTCCACTTCTCTGCTGACACCCTCCTCTGCTCTGCTGACACCCTCCTCTGCTCTGCTGACACCCTCCTCTGCTCTACTGACACCCTCCACTGCTCTACTGACACCCTCCACTGCTCTACTTAGACCAACCTCTACACTACTGACACCCTGCACTGCTCTACTGACACCCTCCACTGCTCTACTGACACCTTCCACTGCTCTACTTACACCAACCCGTACACTACTGACACCCTGCACTGCTCTGACACCCATCACTGCTGACACCCTCCACTGCTCTACTGACATCCTCCACTGCTCTACTGACACTCTCCACTGCTCTACTGACACCAACCTCTACACTACTGACACCCTCCACTGCTCTACTGACACCCTCCACTGCTCTACTGACACCATCCTCTGCTCTACTGATACCAACCTCTGCTCTACTGACACCCTCCACTGCTCTACTGACACCCTCCACTTCTCTACTGACACCTACCTCTACACTACTTACACCCTGCACTGCTCTGACACCCTGCACTGCTGACACCCTCCACTGCTCTACTGACACCAACCTCTGCTCTACTGACACCCTCCACTGCTCTACTTATACCAACCTCTACACTACTGACACCCTGCACTGCTCTGACACCCTGCACTGCTCTGACACCCTGCTCTGCTGACACCAACCTCTACACTACTGACACCCTGCACTGCTCTACTGTCACCCTCCACTGCTCTACTGACACCAACCTCTACACTACTGACACCCTCCACTGCTCTACTGACACTCTCCACTGCTCTACTGACACCAACCTCTACTCTACTAACACCCTTCACTACTCTACTGACACCCTCCACTGCTCTACTGACACCAACCTGTACACTACTGAAACCCTCCACTGCTCTATTGACACCAACCTCTACCCTACTGACACCATCCACTCTACTGAGACCCTCCACTGCTCTACTGACACCGTCCTCTACATTACTGACACCGTCCTCTACACTACTGACATCGTCCACTACTCTACTGATACCAACCTCTACCCTACTGACACCCTCCACTGCTCCACTGACACCAACCTCTACCCTACTGACATCCTCCACTGCTCTACTGACACCGTCCACTGCTCTACTGACACCGTCCACTGCTCTACTGATACCAAACTCTACCCTACTGACACCATCCACTGCTCTGACAGCAACCTCTACCCTACTGACACCCTCCACTGCTCTACTGACACCAACCTCTATTCACTACAGACACCCTCCACTGCTCTACTGACACCAACCTCTATACTACTGACACCCTCCACTGCTCTACTGACACTGTCCACTGCTCTACTGACACCAACCTCTACCCTACTGACTGTAGCTGCCTCCTCGGTGTTGCAGCAGCTGCCTCACCGGTGTTGCAGCAGCTGCCTCACCGGTGTTGCAGCAGCTGCCCCCTCGGTGCTGCAGCAGCTGCCCCCTCGGTGCTGCAGCAGCTGCCTCCTCGGTGCTGCAGCAGCTGCCTCCTCAGTGCTGCAGCAGCTGCCTCCTCGGTGCTGCAGCAGCTGCCCCCTCGGTGCTGCAGCAGCTGCCCCCTCGGTGCTGCAGCAGCTGCCCCCTCCGTGTTGCAGCAGCTGCCCCCTCCGTGTTGCAGCATCTGCCCCCTCCGTGTTGCAGCAGCTGCCCCCTCCGTGTTGCAGCAGCTGCCCCCTCCGTGTTGCAGCAGCTGCCCCCTCCGTCTTGCAGCAGCTGCCCCCTCCGTGTTGCAGCAGCTGCCTCCTCGGTGTTGCAGCAGCGGCCTCCTCGGTGGCTACCCTACTGACACCCTCCACTGCTCTTCTGACACCGTCCACTGCTCTACTGACACCAACCTCTACCCTACTGGCACCGTCCACTGCTCTACTGACACCGTCCACTTCTCTACTGACACCATCCACTGCTCTACTGACACCGTCCTCTACATTACTGACACCGTCCACTGCTCTGACACCAACCTCTACCCTACTGACACCATCCACTGCTCTGACAGCAACTTCTACCCTACTGACACCCTCCACTGCTCTACTGACACCAACCTCTACACTACAGACACCCTCCACTGCTCTACTGACACCAACCTCTACACTACTGACACCCTCCACTGCTCTACTGTCACCCTCCACTGCTCTACTGACACCAACCTCTACACTACTGACACCCTCCACTGCTCTACTGACACTCTCCACTGCTCTATTGACACCAACCTCTACACTACTGACACCCTCCACTGCTCTATTGACACCAACCTCTACCCTACTGACACCATCCACTCTACTGACACCCTCCACTGCTCTACTGACACCGTCCTCTACATTACTGACACCGTCCTCTACACTACTGACACCGTCCACTGCTCTACTGATACCAACCTCTACCCTACTGAACACCCTCCACTGCTCCACTGACACCAACCTCTACCCTACTGACATCCTCCACTGCTCTACTGACACCCTCCACTGCTCTACTGACACCGTCCACTGCTCTACTGACACCAACCTCTACCCTACTGACACCCTCCACTGCTCTGACATCTGTCCACTGCTCTACTAACACCAACCTCTACTCTACTGACTGCAGCTGCCTTCTCGGTGTTGCAGCAACTGCCCCCTCGATGTTGCAACAGCTGCCCCCTCGGTGTTGCAGCAGCTGCCTCCTCGGTGTTGCAGCAGCTGCCTCCTCGGTGTTGCAGCAGCTGCCCCCTCTGTGTTGCAGCAGCTGCCTCCTCGGTGGCTACCCTACTGACACCCTGCACTGCTCTAATGACACTCTCCACCGCTCTACTGACACCCTCCACTGCTCTTCTGACACCGTCCACTGCTCTACTGACACCAACCTCTACCCTACTGGCACCGTCCACTGCTCTACTGACACCGTCCACTGCTCTACTGACACCATCCACTGCTCTACTGACACCGTCCTCTACATTACTGACACCGTCCACTGCTCTGACACCAACCTCTACCCTACTGACACCATCCACTACCCTACTGACACCCTCCACTGCTATACTGACACCAACCTCTACACTACAGACACCCTCCATTGCTCTACTGACACCCTCCACTGCTCTACTGACACCAACCTCTACCCTACTGACTGTAGCTGCCTCCTCGGTGTTGCAGCATCTGGCTCCTCGGTGTTGTAGCAGCTGCCTCACCGGTGTTGCAGCAGCTGCCTCACCGGTGTTGCAGCAGCTGCCTCCTCGGTGATGCAGCAGCTGCCCCCTCGGTGTCGCAGCAGCTGCCCCCTCGGTGTCGCAGCAGCTGCCCCCTCGGTGTCGCAGCAGCTGCCCCCTCGGTGTCGCAGCAGCTGCCCCCTCGGTGTCGCAGCAGCTGCCCCCTCGGTGTCGCAGCAGCTGCCCCCTCGTTGTCGCAGCAGCTGCCTCCTCGATGTTTCAGCAGCTGCCTCCTAGGTGGCTACCCTACTGACACCCTGCACTGCTCTACTGACACCCTTCACTGCTCTGCTGACACCCTCCACTGCTCTACTTACACCAACCTCTACACTACTGACACCCTGCACTGCTCTGACACCCTGATCTGCTGACACCCTCCACTGCTCTACTGACACCCTCCACTGCTCTACTGACACCAACCTCTACACTACTGACACCCTCCACTGCTCTACTGACACCAACCTCTGCTCTACAGACACCCTCCACTGTTCTACTTACACCCACCTCTACACTACTGACATCCTGCACTGCTCTACTGACACCCGACACTGCTCTACTGACACCTTCCACTGCTCTACTTACACCAACCCCTACACTACTGACACCCTGCACTGCTCTGACACCCATCACTGCTGACACCCTCCACTGCTTTACTGACATCCTCCACTGCTCTACTGACACCAACCTCTACACTACTGACACCCTCCACTGCTCTACTGACACCCTCCACTGCTCTACTGACACCAACCTCTGCTCTACTGACACCAACCTCTGCTCTACTGACACCAACCTCTGCTCTACTGACACCCTCCACTGCTCTACTGACACCCTCCACTGCTCTACTGACACCCTCCACTGCTCTACTGACATGCTCCACTTCTCTACTGACACCCTCCTCTGCTCTGCTGACACCCTCCTCTGCTCTGCTGACACCCTCCTCTGCTCTACTGACACCCTCCACTGCTCTACTGACACCCTCCACTGCTCTACTTAGACCAACCTCTACACTGCTGACACCCTGCACTGCTCTGACACCCTGATCTGCTGACACCCTCCACTGCTCTACTGACACCCTCCACTGCTCTACTGACACCAACCTCTACACTACTGAAACCCTCCACTGCTCTACTGACACCCTCCACTGCTCTACTGACACCAACCTCTGCTCTATTGATACCCTCCACTGTTCTACTTGCACCCACCTCTACACTGCTGACACCCTGCACTGCTCTACTGACACCCTCCACTGCTCTACTGACACCAACCTCTACACTACTGACACCCTGCACTGCTCTGACACCCTGATCTGCTGACACCCTCCACTGCTCTACTGACACCCTCCACTGCTCTACTGACACCAACCTCTACACTACTGACACCCTCCACGGCTCTACTGACACCAACCTCTGCTCTACAGACACCCGCCACTGTTCTACTTACACCCACCTCTACACTACTGACATCCTGCACTGCTCTACTGACACCCGACACTGCTCTACTGACACCTTCCACTGCTCTACTTACACCAACCCCTACACTACTGACACCCTGCACTGCTCTGACACCCATCACTGCTGACACCCTCCACTGCTTTACTGACATCCTCCACTGCTCTACTGACACTCTCCACTGCTCTACTGACAACAACCTCTACACTACTGACACCCTCCACTGCTCTACTGACACCCTCCACTGCTCTGACACCCTCCACTGCTCTACTGACACCCTCCACTGCTCTACTGACACCCTCCACTGCTCTACTGACACCCTCCACTGCTCTACTGACACCAACCTCTGCTCTACTGACACCCTCCACTGCTCTACTGACACCCTCCACTGCTCTACTGACACCAAACTCTGCTCTATTGACACCCTCCACTGTTCTACTTGCACCCACCTCTACACTACTGACACCCTGCACTGCTCTCCTGACACCCTCCACTGCTCTACTGACACCTTCCACTGCTCTACTGACACTGTTATCGAAATTTGGTTGTACGCAAAGCACACAGCCAAATCTCCTGTTTCTAATCATAATAGCAATTTTGTCTAATGATATAATACCAGTGCATCTCACCTTTTGATCGTATCCATCCTCTGGTGTGTGTGTATGTCTCATGCTCACAAATAATCACATCCTCCTCCTTCAGGTTCCAAAAACCCACTGCTAGCCAGCCTGTCCCAGCTGTCTGCGTGAGCCCCTTTATTAGCATATCAATAGGAGGTCCCAAAAGCTCGAGGGTTCCGCCTCCAACAGCCAAACACCTCTTACAAAGCTTGTGACCTCACAGGATATCAATGACCATATAAGGATTTAACACAGGAAAATGCAACAACCAATGAACAATGACTACAGGAGTCTTATGGGTGTGTCTGAGCAGAGACAGGGTGCCTGTATGTTTTTAGAAGCCACATGGCTTTCAAACATTAACCCTGTCTCCAACCAGAACCCAAAAGACTCCCGTATTTCCGTTTATAGAAATCCTTATTATACATTGTTCTCTGGAACAATGTATACCTGGATTATTCTACTGTCTTTGTGGACGAGAGATTATCGGCAGGTGTACACTTATTGGGCCACAAATGTGTTGATCAGGCACACAGGGGCAACATGAGAGCACACTCGTTAAACCGACAATGTCTTTGCAGAGTGAACACATCCCCACCAGACGATCGTTCTGTGCATCGCACAGGGGCCCTTAGCTGGCGGAAATGTCCCCACCACACAAACATTTCTCTACATCCCCAAAGAGCTTTTCACTACCAAACGGATCTCAACCAGGGTTGGTCTGCCCCAGTCAGCTATTAGAGCGGGCTGTGGTTGATCAGACACTGGGAGACTCTTATGACAACACATTAATATAAAATTTTCCACAACAGTCCCTCCTCTTGTCATATGATCCCATGTGTCCCTCGATGAATCCTGATCTTCTTCTTAGTCCATAAAAAGTAAAACACGGCTTGACATGTAGACTCTGTTGGAGATGATGTGGTGAGCTGTAGTAGTCGCCGGTCGGTATGGGATCCTCTGTCTTGTACGTGGGTCGGGCTTCGGGGCGTCTCATCAGAGAAGATGTGGTCATCTGCTCAGGCTCTGGTCACGCGTCCAATCAGGCAACAGGAGCACCTCATCATGGCATATAGAAGGAATAGAAACAAAAACAACATGAGTATATATACCCCTACTTCCTTCACTATGATCCGCTGCAAGATCAAAATTAAATCTCCAACGATTCCCAAACCCTTAAAAAGGATTCCAACCTTCACTATCTATAGCTCTGGCTTTGCCTTGCAGGGATCTAAACCTTATCCATATGGGCCTGAACTTTGTCACTACTATCCCCGATCCAGATATAACAATCTTTACTTATGAATTCCCAGAAACCCCCTTGGAATGTAGGAACTTCCTTGTAGCTTCAACCGTTACATGAAACATCCCATCCTCAATGGATGAGAAATTGTTCAAGCGTTTCATAAGCTCAAGCCCCCACCATGTATAAGCAATTCCCTTCCAGCTGTCCCTGCCATTCTTACCTTCTCTCGTGCCATCAGATCCTCACGATCGGCCACGACATAAGATGCTGGGACGAGTTTCATCAGCACACATGAACCTCTTGCCTTACGGGAAATTACCTTATAAAGCTGTAGATCCGCATTAATACCAAACTTCAGTTGTAGCACACTTGTGGGCTACCTCGTTATCCCGATACCAAAGCTGGCAAGAACCAGAGCTATTGTTAAAATTATAACTAATTTTACCCTCTAGAAATGTTTTGTTGTTAAGTTCTTTTGACAGGTGTCTGTTTGGATTTTACTAGTCTGTCAAAACTCCTCACACCAATATGAACGTCACATATAGCATGTACCGCCGTCATCGCTGGGGCACTAATACCCGACCATGTGTCCTGTTCTCTTTCTTAGCTAGTTGGGATGCTTTCCATCGTTACCCTTGCCAAAATGTATTAAACAAAAAAATATAAATGAACAAAGATACTCCTCTACTCTTTGTAGTTGATCCGCTTCTTGCAGTGGCTGGCGTGGTCTCATCCCTCAAGCTTCTTTACAATGACCCAGTCACCTGGTTGGAAAGAATGTAAACTGGTTATTGTGTCAGGGTCCAGGATGGACTCGTGAACCCTGTGGTGGACCTTATGAAGTTCATGTTACAGTGATTGCACCCACCCCATCAGCTGAGAATGTAGGTGACAGCTAATGAGGAAAGTACAATTCTGTTTTTGGTTGACCTTCAAACAAACCTCATATGACAATAACCCAGACATCGGGACTGTGGTCACTGCATAACCTGTGCGTGGCTTACCATCCGGGGTGTAATACCTGGAACCAGTGACAAAAAGGTTCTTAGCATCTGGGATGGGAGCCTCTTTCACCAGACTGCTGCTTGCTGATTCAAATTCTATCAAAGAAAGACAGTCTTGGCACAAACTTGGTTAGAATTAGAGCGGTTAGTATTGTTGGTTTGAAAATGTGTTATTCTCACCACTCTCATCCCCCCTTTTCTTCCCTCCTCATTACAAACTGGAGGAAGACATGCAGGGTTTAGAATGGTGCAGAATAAAACAGTGAAATAGCCTATGATACTTTTACCTTCTTATACACCTGTACACACACTTCCAGAAACTGGACCTGAAAAGATACTTATAAACAAAAGTTATTACTCTATCCTTCAAAGAATGGTAAACAATACAATATTCATTTACATTGGTAAATTGTCACTGACATTCCACAAAACCGATAATAACTAAACCCTCTGTAAATCTTACTTTCACGTTTTTTGTTTTTTTTTTCCCTAAAATACAAAACAGCCGCGACACGCAAGAGGGCTGTCACGGGAGGTTCAAACATCTTGTTACCACATACAAACAATGAGACAAAGACAAACATTTAGATACAAATGTGGGGGAGATATTTCATAGTTCCCAAAAACAAAAAATGAAAAATAAAAACGACCAAATGGAATGCTGCCTTCACTCTTTTAGCGATAGAAAAAGAATACAATTTGAAAGGCACGAGAGCATTTCAAAATCTTTGCATGGACCAGCCACACAAAGTTCAGAAACAGGCCTGTGTATTTTTAATCACACAAATGTGTACTACGCATCCCTCAACTCACTCAACATTACAGATTTCTGAAGCCACAGTCGCGCTACATCAACTCCAGAGGGATACCCAAAATAGTATCCTTGGACCACCTATGTCAATCTTTCTGGGGTTTAATGGCCTTTTCCTCAGAACTCAGATTTCATGTATTATGTAGCTGTCTGACTGGGGTGCATAGACGACCTATTGCCCATGACGATTCAAATCGCTTTTTTTGGCGAACTCTGCGTCCAGAGAACCCTGCGCTTTATTTTCGGAGCGATTATGGTTTGCGCCTTTATCACCATAATCGACCCCCACATTCCGATTATTATACACGGCCTGAGCGGGGCTGTTAGCGTACTACTCCTCATGTTTATGCTAATACAATCGCGAACTGGAATTCCGACTATTATACACGGCCCGACCAGTCTCACAATATACAGCCCTCTAAACGTATTTGTCCGACAACTACAAAAACACCATGAAATCCTCCGCTATTCAAAACAAAAACAAACTTATGGCTTCTATCTGTACCCAGATATTACAACAATAACATGGATGCCTCCTGTTTGCTCTCTACCCAAAACTGTATTACAGTATAAACCTTCATTTAATTTAAAAATAAAAATGATTTCGTCCTTCCAAACACAAGTCAAAAGACCCCAAGCCCCTCCCACCAACTTCCTGTTGCACACCTGAGTAGGAAGAGGGAGGGGGAGGGGAAACCTCAAATAGCTTCATATTTTTTTTCTATCAAGACATTACAAATCTTCACTAGAAACATAAACTTCTTTAAAACAACTGGAATAAAAACCTAAATGATTCTACTGGAAATGGAATTCAGTACAAAACCAGAGATATTTCGCTGGAGACTAAAATCAGCATAAACAAAAAGGCAGTTGCAGCAATTGAAAATCGGTCCACGGCAAAATGGTGGATGAAACCAGGACTACAGAAAAATGTCCGACATTAACAAATGACAAGACAAACCAGGATTTCTTAAACAATACACTATTTGACTCTGAGAGTTATAACTCCCCCCCATGTTATTACCTAGAAACCTGAGACCCCCACAGTGTGTAAACAGCTCCTATTGTGATGTCCCAACAATGCATGGGCACTTGGATATGTGACAGGCATTTCAACTTAAAACCAATAATTCACAAAATGGTGCCTAAAAGCCAGATTGTAGCTTAAAGCACATGGCTTTGCACACACAAATGAATACAGAATGGAGCAGCTCCAGGGGGAGCTCACAGGTCTTCAAAATGGCCGCCGATGCACATGGTGACCGCAACAAAGGCCAGACCCCAACAAAATGGCGCATTTTCCCGCCAAAACTGACCAAGATGGATAAACATTTCAAAGTTCACACACAAAGGAAAAGAAAATGGCCAACCGTAGTCACATGGTAGACAACAACAAGAGAACAAAAGGAAGTAGCAGACAAAAACCATTTTCCTGCCAAAACCAAAAATGTCTCCCCAAAAACTTACACATTTGAGATACTAAATGAACACTTAGACAAACATTTAAAAGTGTTAAAGTTACAAAAAGCACAACTTCAGAACACATGCTATCCAACGAAACAACCAAGGCACATAACCCACAATTACACAGCTGAAACATACCCTCAAACTCAGTTCACATCAGTTTTCACAGGAACCAAAACATTGAAAGATACAGACAGTGAATGCTTGTATGTCTGTTCACAACATTAGAGTTCCCTTCCCCCAGGGCGTAGACCCTTTCAATACAAAAACAACAATGCCTGCCCCTTCACTAAACTCATCTTTACAAACAGGTTCAGCTACTTACAAAACTACTCAGCCACACACACACACATTGCAGGCTGCAAATAATATCAATTCATACATTTATATTTCAAACATCTGCATTATTACACAGCATCACACACACACACACACACACAGGCACAGTCTCCTTACACAAAGATTCGAAATACAAATCACACACACACACACACACACACACACACAGGCACACACCAGACATACGACCAAACTTACAGCATTATTTCAAAAGACGAAAAATTTGTTCTTTTTGCGAAGCAGACCCTCCCCAGCACATCTTAATGATCCGATTCTGAAGGAGGTTCTGTTCACTCCTACGTTCTGGCTCGCCATGCTGTTATCGAAATTTGGTTGTACGCAAAGCACACAGCCAAATCTCCTGTTTCTAATCATAATAGCAATTTCGTCTAATGATATAATACCAGTGCATCTCACCTTTTGATCGTATCCATCCTCTGGGGTGTGTGTGTGTGTGTGTGTGTGTGTGTCTCATGCTCACAAATAATCACATCCTCCTCCTTCAGGTTCCAAAAACCCACTGCTAGCCAGCCTGTCCCAGCTGTCTGCGTGAGCCCCTTTATTAGCATATCAATAGGAGGTCCCAAAAGCTCGAGGGTTCCGCCTCCAACAGCCAAACACCTCTTACAAAGCTTGTGACCTCACAGGATATCAATGACCATATAAGGATTTAACACAGGAAAATGCAACAACCAATGAACAATGACTACAGGAGTCTTATGGGTGTGTCTGAGCAGAGACAGGGTGCCTGTATGTTTTTAGAAGCCACATGGCTTTCAAACATTAACCCTGTCTCCAACCAGAACCCAAAAGACTCCCGTATTTCCGTTGATAGAAATCCTTATTATACATTGTTCCAGAGAACAATGTATACCTGGATTATTCTACTGTCTTTGTGGACGAGAGATTATCGGCAGGTGTACACTCATTGGGCCACAAATGTGTTGATCAGGCACACAGGGGCAACATGAGAGCACACTCGTTAAACCGACAATGTCTTTGCAGAGTGAACACATCCCCACCAGACGATCGTTCTGTGCATCGCACAGGGGCCCTTAGCTGGCGGAAATGTCCCCACCACACAAACATTTGTCTACATCCCCAAAGAGCTTTTCACTACCAAACGGATCTCAACCAGGGTTGGTCTGCCCCAGTCAGCTATTAGAGCGGGCTGTGGTTGATCAGACACTGGGAGACTCTTATGACAACACATTAATATAAAATTTTCCACAACAACACCAACCCCTACACTACTGACACCCTGCACTGCTCTAACACCCATCACTGCTGACACCCTCCACTGCTCTACTGACATCCTCCACTGCTCTAATGACACTCTCCACTGCTCTACTGACACCAACCTCTACACTACTGACACCCTCCACTGCTCTACTGACACCCTCCACTGCTCTACTGACACCAACCTCTGCTCTACTGACACCAACCTCTGCTCTACTGACACCCTCCACTGCTCTACTGACACCCTCCACTGCTCTACTGACACCCTCCACTTCTCTACTGACACCCTCCACTGCTCTACTGACACCAACCTCTACCCTACTGACACCCTCCACTGCTCTACTGACACCAACCTCTGAGCTACTGACACCAACCTCTGCTCTACTGACACCCTCCACTGCTCTACTGACACCCTCCACTGCTCTACTGACACCCTCCACTTCTCTACTGACACCCTCCACTGCTCTACTGACACCAACCTCTACCCTACTGACACCCTCCACTGCTCTACTGACACCCTCCACTGCTCTACTGACACCAACCTCTACACTACTGACACCAACCTCTGCTCTACTGACACCAACCTCTGCTGTACTGACACCCTCCACTGCTCTACTGACACCCTCCACTGCTCTACTGACACCCTCCACTGCTCTACTGACACCCTCCACTTCTCTACTGACACCCTCCACTGCTCTACTGACACCAACCTCTACCCTACTGACACCCTCCACTGCTCTACTGACACCCTCCACTGCTCTACTGACACCAACCTCTACACTACTGACACCAACCTCTGCTCTACTGACACCAACCTCTGCTGTACTGACACCAACCTCTGCTCTACTGACACCCTCCACTGCTCTACTGACACCCTCCACTGCTCTACTGACACCCTCCACTTCTCTACTGACACCCTCCACTGCTCTACTGACACCCTCCACTGCTCTACTGACACCAACCTCTACCCTACTGACACCCTCCACTGCTCTACTGACACCAACCTCTGCTCTACTGACACCAACCTCTGCTCTACTGACACCCTCCACTGCTCTACTGACACCCTCCACTGCTCTACTGACACCCTCCACTTCTCTACTGACACCCTCCACTGCTCTACTGACACCAACCTCTACCCTACTGACACCCTCCACTGCTCTACTGACACCCTCCACTGCTCTACTGACACCAACCTCTACACTACTGACACCCTCCACTGCTCTACTGACACCCTCCACTGCTCTACTGACACCAACCTCTGCTCTACTGACACCAACCTCTGCTCTACTGACACCAACCTCTGCTCTACTGACACCCTCCACTGCTCTACTGACACCCTCCACTGCTCTACTGACACCCTCCACTTCTCTACTGACACCCTCCACTGCTCTACTGACACCAACCTCTACCCTACTGACACCCTCCACTGCTCTACTGACACCCTCCACTGCTCTACTTACACCAACCTCTACACTACTGACACCCTGCACTGCTCTGACACCTTGATCTGCTGACACCCTCCACTGCTCTACTGACACCCTCCACTTCTCTACTGACACCCTCCACTGCTCTACTGACACCAACCTCTACCCTACTGACACCCTCCACTGCTCTACTGACACCCTCCACTGCTCTACTGACACCAACCTCTACACTACTGACACCCTCCACTGCTCTACTGACACCCTCCACTGCTCTACTGACACCAACCTCTGCTCTACTGACACCAACCTCTGCTCTACTGACACCAACCTCTGCTGTACTGACACCCTCCACTGCTCTACTGACACCCTCCACTGCTCTACTGACACCCTCCACTTCTCTACTGACACCCTCCACTGCTCTACTGACACCAACCTCTACCCTACTGACACCCTCCACTGCTCTACTGACACCCTCCACTGCTCTACTTACACCAACCTCTACACTACTGACACCCTGCACTGCTCTGACACCTTGATCTGCTGACACCCTCCACTGCTCTACTGACACCCTCCACTGCTCTACTGACACCAACCTCTGCTCTACTGACACCCTCCACTGTTCTACTTATACCCACCTCTACACTACTGACACCCTGCACTGCTCTACTGACACCCTCCACTGCTCTACTGACACCTTCCACTGCTCTACTTACACCAACCCCTACACTACTGACACCCTGCACTGCTCTGACACCCATTACTGCTGACACCCTCCACTGCTCTACTGACATCCTCCACTGCTCTACTGACACTCTCCACTGCTCTACTGACACCAACCTCTACACTACTGACACCCTCCACTGCTCTACTGACACCCTCCACTGCTCTACTGACACCAACCTCTGCTCTACTGACACCAACCTCTGCTCTACTGACACCAACCTCTGCTCTACTGACACCCTCCACTGTTCTACTTATACCCACCTCTACACTACTGACACCCTGCACTGCTCTACTGACACCCTCCACTGCTCTACTGACACCAACCTCTACACTACTGACACCCTCCACTGCTCTACTGACACCCTCCACTGCTCTACTGACACCAACCTCTGCTCTACTGACACCCTCCACTGTTCTACTTATACCCACCTCTACACTACTGACACCCTGCACTGCTCTACTGACACCCTCCACTGCTCTACTGACACCAACCTCTACACTACTGACACCCTCCACTGCTCTACTGACACCCTCCACTGCTCTACTGACACCAACCTCTGCTCTACTGACACCAACCTCTGCTCTACTGACACCCTCCACTGCTCTACTGACACCCTCCACTTCTCTACCGACACCAACCTCTACACTACTTACACCCTGCACTGCTCTGACACCCTGCACTGCTGACAACCTCCACTGCTCTACTGACACCCTCCACTGCTCTACTTACACCAACCTCTACACTACTGACACCCTGCACTGCTCTGACACCCTGCACTGCTCTGACACCCTGCTCTGCTGACACCAACCTCTACACTACTGATACCCTCCACTGCTCTACTGACACCCTCCACTGCTCTACTGACACCAACCTCTACACTACTGACACAGTCCACTGCTCTACTGACACCCTCCACTGCTCTACTGACACCAACCTCTGCTCTACTGACACCCTCCACAGCTCTACTGACACCAACCTCTACACTATTGACACCCTCCACTGCTCTACTGACACCAACCTCTACCCTACTGACACCATCCACTTTACTGACACCCTCCACTTCTCTACTGACACCGTCCTCTACATTACTGACACCGTCCTCTACATTACTGACACCGTCCTCTACACTACTGACACCGTCCACTGCTCTACTGACACCAACCTCTACCCTACTGACACCCTCCACTGCTCTACTTACACCAACCTCTACACTACTGACACCCTGCACTGCTCTGACACCCTGCTCTGCTGACACCCTCCACTGCTCTACTGACACCCTCCACTGCTCTACTGACACCAACCTCTGCTCTACTGACACCAACCTCTGCTCTACTGACACCCTCCACTGCTCTACTGACACCAACCTCTACCCTACTGACACCCTCCACTGCTCTACTGACACCCTCCACTGCTCTACTGACACCCTGCACTGCTCTACTGACACTGTCCTCTACATTACTGACACCGTCCTCTACACTACTTGCACCGTCCACTGCTCTACTGACACCAACCTCTACCCTACTGATACCCTCCACTGCTCTGACACCCTCCACTGTTCTCCTTACAACCACCTCTACACTACTGACACCCTGCACTGCTCTACTGACACCCTCCACTGCTCTACTGACACCTTCCACTGTTCTACTTACACCAACCCCTACACTACTGACACCCTGCACTGCTCTGACACCTTGCCTCGGTATCGCAGGTGCCTCCTCGGTCTCGCAGCTGTCTCGGTTGTTGTGGAAAATTTTATATTAATGTATTGTCATTAGTCTCCCAGTGTGTGTTCAATCACAGCCCGCTCTAATAGCTGACTGGGGCAGATCAACTCTGGTTGAGATCCGTTTGGTATTGAAATGCTATTTGGGGATGTAGAGAAATGTTTGTGGAGTGGGGATGTGTCCGCCAGCTAAGGGCCCCTGTGCGATGCACAGAACGATCGTCTGGTGGGGATGTGTTCGCTCTGCAAAGACATTATCGGTTTAACGAGTGTGCTATCATGTTGCCCCTGTGTGCCTGATCAACGCATTTGTGGCCCAATGAGTGTACGCCTGCCGATAATCTCTCGTCCACAAAGACAGTAGAATAATCCAGGTATACATTGTTCTCTGGAACAATGTATAATAGGGATTTCTATCAACGGAAATACGGGAGTCTTTTGGGTTCAGGTTGGAGACAGGGTTAATGTTTGAAAGCCATGTGGCTTCTAAAAACATACAGGCACCCTGTCTCTGCTCAGACACACCCATAAAACTCCTGTAGTCATTGTTCATTGGTTGTTGCATTTTCCTGTGTTAAATCCTTATATGGTCATTGATATCCTGTGAGGTCACAAGCTTTGTAAAAGGTATTATTGGCTGTTGGAGGCCGAACCCTCGAGCTCCGGGACCTCCTATTGATATACTAATAAAGTGGCTCACTCAGACAGCTGAGGAAGGCTGGGTGGCAGTGTGTTTTTGGAACTGGAACGATGAGGATGTGATTATTTGTCTAGTTGGATGGCTGGGGAACACAATATGATTGGAAACAGGAGATTTGGCTGTGTGCTCTGTGTACAGCCGAATTTCTCTAACACGGTGTCGCAGCTGCCTCGGAGTTGCATCTGCCTCGGTGTCGCAGGTGCCGCCTCGGTGTCGCAGCTGCCTCGGTGTCTCAGCTGCCTCTGTGTCGCAGCTGCCTCGGTGTCTCAGCTGCCTCTGTGTCGCAGCTGTCTCGGTGTCACAGCTGCCTCGGTGTCGCAGCAATCTCGGTGTCACAGCTGCCTCGGTGTCGCAGCTGTCTCGGTGTCACAGCTGCCTCGGTGTCACAGCTGCCTTGGTGTTGCAGCTGCCTCGGTGTCTCAGCTGCCTCTGTGTCGCAGGTGCTTCCTCGGTCTCGCAGGCAGCTGTCCCGGTGTCACAGCTGCCTCGGTGTCGCAGCTGCCTCGGTGACGCAGTTGTCTCGGTGTCACATCTGCCTCGGTGTCGCAGGTGCCGCCTTGGTGTCGCAGCTGTCTCGGTGTCGCAGCTATCTCGGTGTCACAGTTGCCTCAGTGTCGCAGCTGTCTCGGTGTCGCAGCTGCCTCGGTGTCACAGCTGCCTCGGTGTCGCAGCAATCTCGGTGTCACAGCTGCCTCGGTGTCGCAGCTGTCTCGGTATCACAGCTGCCTTGGTGTCACAGCTGCCTTGGTGTTGCAGCTGCCTCGGTGTCTCAGCTGCCTCTGTGTCGCAGGTGCTTCCTCGGTCTCGCAGGCAGCTGTCCCGGTGTCACAGCTGCCTCGGTGAAGCAGCTGCCTCGGTGACGCAGTTGTCTCGGTGTCGCATCTGCCTCGGTGTTGCAGGTGCCGCCTCGGTGTCTCAGTTGTCTCGGTGTTGCAGCTGTCTCGGTGTCACAGTTGCTTCGGTGTCGCAGCTGTCTCGGTGTCACAGCTGCCTCGGTGTCACAGCTGTCTCGGAGTCACAGCTGCCTCAGTGTCGCAGCTGTCTCGGTGTCACAGCTGCCTCGGTGTCACAGCTGTCTCGGTGTCACAGCTGCCTCGGTGTCGCAGCTGTCTCGGTGTCACAGCTGCCTCGGTGTGGCAGTTGCCTCGGTGTTGCAGCTGTCTCGGTGTCGCATCTGCCTCGGTGTCGCAGGTGCCGCCTCGGTGTCTCAGTCGTCTCGGTGTCGCAGCTGTCTCGGTGTCACAGTTGCTTCGGTGTCGCAGCTGTCTCTGTGTCACAGCTGCCTCGGTGTCGCAGCTGTCTCGGTGTCACAGCTGCCTCGGTGTCGCAGCTGTCGCGGTGTCACAGTTGCCTCGGTGTCGCAGTTGTCTCAGTGTTGCAGTTGCCTCGGTGTCGCAGCTGTCTTGGTGTCACATCTGCCTCGGTGTCGCAGCTGTCTCGGTGTCGCATCTGCCTCGGTGTCGCAGGTGCCGCTTCGGTGTCTCAGTTGTCTCGTTATTGCAGCTGTCTCGGTGTCACAGTTGCTTCGGTGTCGCAGCTGTCTCGGTGTCACAGCTGCCTCGGTGTCGCAGCTGTCTCGGAGTCACAGCTGCCTCAGTGTCGCAGCTGTCTCGGTGTCGCAGCTGTCTCGGTGTCGCTGCTGTCTCGGTGTCGCATCTGCCTCGGTGTCGCAGCTGTCTCGGTGTCGCAGCTGCCTCGGTGTCGCAGCTACCTCGGTGTCGCAGCTGTCTCGGTGTCACAGCTGCCTCGGTGTCGCAGCTGTCTCGGTGTCACAGCTGCCTTGGTGTGGCAGTTGCCTCGGTGTTGCAGCTGTCTCGGTGTCGCATCTGCCTCGGTGTCGCAGGTGCCGCCTCGGTGTCTCAGTCGCCTCGGTGTCGCAGCTGTCTCGGTGTCACAGCTGCTTTGGTGTGGCAGTTGCCTCGGTGTTGCAGCTGTCTCGGTGTCGCATCTGCCTCGGTGTCGCAGGTGCCGCCTCGGTGTCTCAGTTGTCTCGGTGTCGCAGCTGTCTCGGTGTCACAGTTGCTTCGGTGTCGCAGCTGTCTCTGTGTCACAGCTGCCTCGGTGTCGCAGCTGTCTCGGTGTCACAGTTGCTTCGGTGTCGCAGCTGTCTCGGTGTCACAGTTGCCTCGGTGTCGCAGCTGTCTCGGTGTCACATCTGCCTCGGTGTTGCAGCTGTCTCGGTGTCGCAGCTGCCTCGGTGTCGTAGCTGTCTCGGTGTCACAGCTGCCTCGGTGTCGCAGCTGTCTCGGTGTCACAGCTGCCTCGGTGTCGCAGCTGTCTCGGTGTCGCAGCTGCCTCGGTGTCCCAGCTGTCTCGGTGTCGCAGCTGCCTCGGTGTCGCAGCTGTCTCGGTGTCGCAGCTGCCTCGGTGTCGCAGCTGCCTCGGTGTCACAGCTGCCTCGGTGTCGCAGCTGTCTCGGTGTCACAGCTGCCTCGGTGTCGCAGGTTCATCCTCGGTCTCGCAGCTGTCTCGGTGTCACAGCTGCCTCGGTGTCGCAGCTGCCTCGGTGTTGCAGCTGTCTCGGTTTCGCATCTGCTTCGGTGTCGCAGGTGCCACCTCGGTGTCTCAGTTGTCTCGGTGTCGCAGCTGTCTCGGTGTCACAGTTGCTTCGGTGTCGCAGCTTTCTCGGTGTCACAGCTGCCTCGGTGTCGCAGCTGTCTCGGTGTCACAGCTGCCTCGGTGTCGCAGCTGTCTCGGTGTCACAGTTGCCTCGGTGTCGCAGTTGTCTCTGTGTTACAGCTGCCTCGGTGTCGCAGCTGTCTCGGTGTTACAGCTGCCTCGGTGTCGCAGGTTTGTCCTCGGTCTCGCAGCTGTCTCGGTGTCACAGCTGCCTCGGTGTCGCAGCTGCCTCGGTGTTGCAGCTGTCTCGGTTTCGCATCTGCCTCGGTGTCGCAGATGCCGCCTCGGTGTCTCAGTTGTCTCGGTGTCGCAGCTGTCTCGGTGTCACAGTTGCTTCGGTGTCGCAGCTGTCTCGGTGTCACAGTTGCCTCTGTGTCGCAGCTGTCTCAGTGTCACATCTGCCTCGGTGTCGCAGCTGCCTCGGTGTCGCAGCTGCCTCGGTGTCGCAGCTGTCTCGGTGTCGCAGCTGCCTCGGTGTCGCAACTGCCTCGGTGTTGCATCTGCCTCGGTGTCGCAGGTGCCGCCTCGGTGTCGCAGCTGTCTCGGTGTCGCAGCTGCCTCGGTGTCGCAGCTGTCTCGGTGTCGCAGCTGCCTCGGTGTCGCAGCTGCCTCGGTGTCGCAGCTCTCTCGGTGTTGCAGCTGCCTTGTTGTCGCAGGTTCGTCCTCGGTCTCGCAGCTGTCTCGGTGTCACAGCTGCCTCGGTGTCGCAGCTGCCTCGGTGTTGCAGCTGTCTCGGTTTCGCATCTGCCTCGGTGTCGCAGGTGCCGCCTCGGTGTCTCAGTTGTCTCGGTGTCGCAGCTGTCTCGGTGTCACAGTTGCTTCGGTGTCGCAGCTGTCTCGGTGTCACAGCTGCCTCGGTGTCGCAGCTGTCTCGGTGTCACAGCTGCCTCGGTGTCGCAGCTGTCTCGGTGTCACAGTTGCCTCGGTGTCGCAGTTGTCTCGGTGTTACAGCTGCCTCGGTGTCGCAGCTGTCTCGGTGTCAAAGCTGCCTCGGTGTCGCAGGTTCGTCCTCGGTCTCGCAGCTGTCTCGGTGTCACAGCTGCCTCGGTGTCGCAGCTGCCTCGGTGTTGCAGCTGTCTCGGTTTCGCATCTGCCTCGGTGTCGCAGGTGCCGCCTCGGTGTCTCAGTTGTCTCGGTGTCGCAGCTGTCTCGGTGTCACAGTTGCTTCGGTGTCGCAGCTGTCTCGGTGTCACAGTTGCCTCGGTGTCGCAGCTGTCTCGGTGTCACATCTGCCTCGGTGTCGCAGCTGTCTCTGTGTCGCAGCTGCCTCGGTGTCGCAGCTGTCTCGGTGTCGCAGCTGCCTCGGTGTCGCAACTGCCTCGGTGTCGCATCTGCCTCGGTGTCCCAGCTGTCTCGGTGTCGCAGCTGTCTCGGTGTCGCAGCTGTCTCGGTGTCGCAGCTGCCTCGGTGTCGCAGCTGTCTCGGTGTCGCAGCTGCCTCGGTGTCGCAGCTGCCTCGGTGTCACAGCTGCCTCGGTGTCGCAGGTTCGTCCTCGGTCTTGCAGCTGTCTCGGTGTCACAGCTGCCTCGGTGTTGCAGCTGTCTCGGTTTCGCATCTGCCTCGGTGTCGCAGGTGCCACTTCGGTGTCTCAGTTGTCTCGGTGTCGCAGTTGCTTCGGTGTCGCAGCTGCCTCGGTGTCGCAGCTGTCTCGGTGTCACAGCTGCCTCGGTGTCGCAGCTGTCTCGGTGTCACAGCTGCCTCGGTGTCACAGCTGCCTCGGTGTCGCAGCTGTCTCGGTGTCACAGTTGCCTTGGTGTCGCAGTTGTCTCGGTGTTACAGCTGCCTCGGTGTCACAGCTGCCTCGGTGTCGCAGCTGTCTCGGTGTCACAGTTGCCTCGGTGTCGCAGTTGTCTCGGTGTTACAGCTGCCTCGGTGTCGCAGCTGTCTCGGTGTCGCAGGTTCGTCCTCTGTCTCGCAGCTGTCTCGGTGTTACATCTGCCTTGGTGTCGCAGCTGCCTTGGGGTTGCAGCTGTCTTGGTTTCGCATCTGCCTCGGTGTCGCAGGTGCCGCCTCGGTGTCTCAGTTGTCTCGGTGTCGCAGCTGTCTCGGTGTCACAGTTGCTTCGGTGTCGCAGCTGTCTCGGTGTCACAGTTGCCTCGGTGTCGCAGCTGTCTCGGTGTTACAGCTGCCTTGGTGTCGCAGCTGTCTCGGTGTCGCAGCAATCTCGGTGTCACAGCTGCCTCGGTGTCGCAGCTGTCTCGGTGTCACAGCTGCCTCGGTGTCACAGCTGCCTTGGTGTTGCTGCTGCCTCGGTGTCTCAGCTGCCTCTGTGTCGCAGGTGCTTCCTCGGTCTCGCAGGCAGCTGTCCCGGTGTCACAGCTGCCTCGGTGTCGCAGCTGCCTCGGTGACGCAGTTGTCTCGGTGTCGCATCTGCCTCGGTGTCGCAGGTGCCGCCTTGGTGTCGCAGCTGTCTCGGTGTCGCAGCTATCTCGGTGTCACAGTTGCCTCAGTGTCGCAGCTGTCTCGGTGTCGCAGCTGCCTCGGTGTCACAGCTGCCTCGGTGTCGCAGCAATCTCGGTGTCACAGTTGCCTCGGTGTCGCAGCTGTCTCGGTATCACAGCTGCCTTGGTGTCACAGCTGCCTTGGTGTTGCAGCTGCCTCAGTGTCTCAGCTGCCTCTGTGTCGCAGGTGCTTCCTCGGTCTCGCAGGCAGCTGTCCCGGTGTCACAGCTGCCTCGGTGAAGCAGCTGCCTCGGTGACGCAGTTGCCTCGGTGTCGCATCTGCCTCGGTGTCGCAGGTGCCGCCTCGGTGTCTCAGTTGTCTCGGTGTTGCAGCTGTCTCGGTGTCACAGTTGCTTCGGTGTCGCAGCTGTCTCGGTGTCACAGCTGCCTCGGTGTCACAGCTGTCTCGGAGTCGCAGCTGTCTCGGTGTCACAGCTGCCTCGGTGTCACAGCTGTCTCGGTGTCACAGCTGCCTCGGTGTCGCAGCTGTCTCGGTGTCACAGCTGCCTCGGTGTGGCAGTTGCCTCGGTGTTGCAGCTGTCTCGGTGTCGCATCTGCCTCGGTGTCGCAGGTGCCGCCTCGGTGTCTCAGTCGTCTCGGTGTCGCAGCTGTCTCGGTGTCACAGTTGCTTCGGTGTCGCAGCTGTCTCTGTGTCACAGCTGTCTCGGTGTCGCAGCTACCTCGGTGTCGCAGCTGTCTCGGTGTCACAGCTGCCTCGGTGTCGCAGCTGTCTCGGTGTCACAGCTGCCTTGGTGTGGCAGTTGCCTCGGTGTTGCAGCTGTCTCGGTGTCGCATCTGCCTCGGTGTCGCAGGTGCCGCCTCGGTGTCTCAGTCGTCTCGGTGTCGCAGCTGTCTCGGTGTCACAGTTGCTTCGGTGTCGCAGCTGTCTCTGTGTCACAGTTGCTTCGGTGTCGCAGCTGTCTCAGTGTCACAGCTGCCTCGGTGTCGCAGCTGTCTCGGTGTCACAGTTGCCTCGGTGTCGCAGTTGTCTCTGTGTTACAGCTGCCTCGGTGTCGCAGCTGTCTCGGTGTCACAGCTGCCTCGGTGTCGCAGGTTCGTCCTCGGTCTCGCAGCTGTCTCGGTGTCACAGCTGCCTCGGTGTCGCAGCTGCCTCGGTGTTGCAGCTGTCTCGGTTTCGCATCTGCCTCGGTGTCGCAGATGCCGCCTCGGTGTCTCAGTTGTCTCGGTGTCGCAGCTGTCTCGGTGTCACAGTTGCTTCGGTGTCGCAGCTGTCTCGGTGTCACAGTTGCCTCGGTGTTGCAGCTGTCTCAGTGTCACATCTGCCTCGGTGTCGCAGCTGTCTCGGTGTCGCAGCTGCCTCGTTGTCGCAGCTGTCTCGGTGTCGCAGCTGCCTCGGTGTCGCAACTGCCTCGGTGTTGCATCTGCCTCGGTGTCGCAGGTGCCGCCTCGGTGTCGCAGCTGTCTCGGTGTCGCAGCTGCCTCGGTGTCGCAGCTGTCTCGGTGTCGCAGCTGCCTCGGTGTCGCAGCTGCCTCGGTGTCGCAGCTGTCTCGGTGTTGCAGCTGCCTCGGTGTCGCAGCTGTCTCGTGTCAAAGCTGCCTCGGTGTCGCAGGTTCGTCCTCGGTCTCGCAGCTGTCTCGGTGTCACAGCTGCCTCGGTGTCGCAGCTGCCTCGGTGTTGCAGCTGTCTCGGTTTCGCATCTGCCTCGGTGTCGCAGGTGCCGCCTCGGTGTCTCAGTTGTCTCGGTGTCGCAGCTGTCTCGGTGTCACAGTTGCTTCGGTGTCGCAGCTGTCTCGGTGTCACAGCTGCCTCGGTGTCGCAGCTGTCTCGGTGTCACAGCTGCCTCGGTGTCGCAGCTGTCTCGGTGTCACAGTTGCCTCGGTGTCGCAGTTGTCTCGGTGTTACAGCTGCCTCGGTGTCGCAGCTGTCTCGGTGTCAAAGCTGCCTCGGTGTCGCAGGTTCGTCCTCGGTCTCGCAGCTGTCTCGGTGTCACAGCTGCCTCGGTGTCGCAGCTGCCTCGGTGTTGCAGCTGTCTCGGTTTCGCATCTGCCTCGGTGTCGCAGGTGCCGCCTCTGTGTCTCAGTTGTCTCGGTGTCGCAGCTGTCTCGGTGTCACAGTTGCTTCGGTGTCGCAGCTGCCTCGGTGTCGCAGCTGTCTCGGTGTCACAGCTGCCTCGGTGTCGCAGCTGTCTCGGTGTCACAGCTGCCTCGGTGTCACAGCTGCCTCGGTGTCGCAGCTGTCTCGGTGTCACAGTTGCCTCGGTGTCGCAGTTGTCTCGGTGTTACAGCTGCCTCGGTGTCCCAGCTGCCTCGGTGTCGCAGCTGTCTCGGTGTCACAGTTGCCTCGGTGTCGCAGTTGTCTCGGTGTTACAGCTGCCTCGGTGTCGCAGCTGTCTCGGTGTCGCAGGTTCGTCCTCGGTCTCGCAGCTGTCTCGGTGTTACATCTGCCTTGGTGTCGCAGCTGCCTTGGGGTTGCAGCTGTCTCGGTTTCGCATCTGCCTCGGTGTCGCAGGTGCCGCCTCGGTGTCTCAGTTGTCTCGGTGTCGCAGCTGTCTCGGTGTCACAGTTGCTTCGGTGTCGCAGCTGTCTCGGTGTCACAGTTGCCTCGGTGTCGCAGCTGTCTCGGTGTTACAGCTGCCTCGGTGTCGCAGCTGTCTCGGTGTCACAGCTGTCTCGGTGTCGCAGCTGTCTCGATGTCACAGCTGCCTCGGTGTCGCAGCTGTCTCGGTGTCGCAGCTGTCTCGGTGTCGCAGCTGTCTCGGTGTCGCAGCTGCCTCGGTGTCGCAGCTGCCTCGGTGCCACAGCTGCCTCGGTCTCGCAGCTGTCTCGGTGTCACAGCTGCCTCGGTGTCGCAGGTTCGTCCTCGGTCTCGCAGCTGTCTCGGTGTCACAGCTGCCTCGGTGTCGCAGCTGCCTCGGTGTTGCAGCTGTCTCGGTTTCGCATCTGCCTCGGTGTCGCAGGTGCCGCCTCGGTGTCTCAGTTGTCTCGGTGTCGCAGCTGTCTCGGTGTCACAGTTGCTTCGGTGTCGCAGCTGTCTCGGTGTCACAGTTGCCTCGGTGTCGCAGCTGTCTCGGTGCCACATCTGCCTCGGTGTCGCAGCTGTCTCGGTGTCGCAGCTGCCTCGGTGTCGTAGCTGTCTCGGTGTCACAGCTGCCTCGGTGTCGCAGCTGCCTCGGTGTCGCAGCTGTCTCGGTGTCACAGTTGCTTCGGTGTCGCAGCTGTCTCGGTGTCACAGCTGCCTCGTGTCGCAGCTGTCTCGGTGTCGCAGGTTCGTCCTCGGTCTCGCAGCTGTCTCGGTGTCACAGCTGCCTCGGTGTCGCAGCTGCCTCGGTGTTGCAGCTGTCTCGGTTTCGCATCTGCCTCGGTGTCGCAGGTGCCGCCTCGGTGTCTCAGTTGTCTCGGTGTCGCAGCTGTCTCGGTGTCACAGTTGCTTCGGTGTCGCAGCTGTCTCGGTGTCACAGTTGCCTCGGTGTCGCAGTTGTCTCGGTGTTACAGCTGCCTCGGTGTCGCAGCTGTCTCGGTGTCACAGCTGCCTCGGTGTCGCAGGTTCATCCTCGGTCTCGCAGCTGTCTTGGTGTCACAGCTGCCTCGGTGTCGCAGCTGGCTCGGTGTTGCAGCTGTCTCGGTTTCGCATCTGCCTCGGTGTCGCAGGTGCCGCCTCGGTGTCTCAGTTGTCTCGGTGTCGCAGCTGTCTCGGTGTCACAGTTGCTTCGGTGTCGCAGCTGTCTCGGTGTCACAGTTGCCTCGGTGTCGCAGCTGTCTCGGTGCCACATCTGCCTCGGTGTCGCAGCTGTCTCGGTATCACAGCTGCCTCGGTGTCGCAGCTGTCTCGGTGGCACAGCTGCCTCGGTGTCGCAGCTGCCTCGGTGTCGCAGCTGTCTCGGTGTCACAGTTGCCTCGGTGTTGCAGCTGTCTCGGTGCCACATCTGCCTCGGTGTCGCAGCTGTCTCGGTATCACAGCTGCCTCGGTGTCGCAGCTGTCTCGGTGGCACAGCTGCCTCGGTGTCGCAGCTGCCTCGGTGTCGCAGCTGTCTCGGTGTCGCAGCTGCCTCGGTGTCGCAGCTGTCTCGATGTCACAGCTGCCTCGGTGTCGCAGCTGTCTCGGTGTCGCAGCTGTCTCGGTGTCGCAGCTGTCTCGGTGTCGCAGCTGCCTCGGTGTCGCAGCTGTCTCGGTGTCACAGCTGCCTCGGTGTCACAGCTGCCTCGGTGTCGCAGTTTCGTCCTCGGTCTCGCAGCTGTCTTGGTGTCACAGCTGCCTCGGTGTCGCAGCTGCCTCGGTGTTGCAGCTGTCTCGGTGTTGTAGCTGTCTCGGTTTCGCATCTGCCTCGGTGTCGCAGGTGCCGCCTCGGTGTCTCAGTTGTCTCGGTGTCGCAGCTGTCTCGGTGTCACAGCTGCCTCGGTGTCGCAGCTGTCTCGGTGTCGCAGCTGTCTCGGTGTCACAGTTGCCTTGGTGTCGCAGTTGTCTCGGTGTTACAGCTGCCTCGGTGTCGCAGCTGTCTCGGTGTCGCAGGTTCGTCCTCGGTCTCGCAGCTGTCTCGGTGTTACATCTGCCTCGGTGTCGCAGCTGCCTTGGGGTTGCAGCTGTCTCGGTTTCGCATCTGCCTCGGTGTCGCAGGTGTCGCCTCGGTGTCTCAGTTGTCTCGGTGTCGCAGCTGTCTCGGTGTCACAGTTGCTTCGGTGTCGCAGCTGTCTCGGTGTCACAGTTGCCTCGGTGTCGCAGCTGTTTCGGTGTTACAGCTGCCTCGGTGTCGCAGCTGCCTCGGTGTCGCAGCTGCCTCGGTGTTGCAGCTGTCTCGGTTTCGCAGCTGCCTCGGTGTCGCAGCTGCCGCCTCGGTGTCTCAGTTGTCTCGGTGTCGCAGCTGTCTCGGTGTCACAGTTGCTTCGGTGTCGCAGCTGTCTCGGTGTCGCAGCTGTCTCGGTGTCACAGTTGCCTCGGTGTCGCAGCTGTCTCGGTGCCACATCTGCCTCGGTGTCGCAGCTGCCTCGGTGTCGCAGCTGTCTCGGTATCACAGCTGCCTCGGTGTCGCAGCTGTCTCGGTGTCGCAGCTGCCTCGGTGTCGCAGCTGCCTCGGTGTCGCAGCTGTCTCGATGTCGCAGCTGCCTCGGTGTCGCAGCTGTCTCGGTGTCGCAGCTGTCTCGGTGTCGCAGCTGCCTCTGTGTCGCAGCTGCCTCGGTGTCACAGCTGCCTCGGTGTCGCAGCTGTCTCGGTGTCACAGCTGCCTCGGTGTCGCAGTTTCGTCACCGAGGCAGCTGTGATACCGAGACAGCTGCGACACCGAGGCAGATGTGGCACCGAGACAGCTGCGACACCGAGGCAACTGTGACACCGAGACAGCTGCGACACCGAAGCAACTGTGACACCGAGACAGCTGCGACACCGAGACAACTGAGACACCGAGGCGGCACCTGCGACACCGAGGCAGATGCGAAACCGAGACAGCTGCAACACCGAGGCAGCTGCGACACCGAGGCAGCTGTGACACCAAGACAGCTGCGAGACCGAGGACGAACCTGCGACACCGAGGCAGCTGTGACACCGAGACAGCTGCGACACCGAGGCAGCTGTAACACCGAGACAACTGCGACACCGAGGCAACTGTGACACCGAGACAGCTGCGACACCGAAGCAACTGTGACACCGAGACAGCTGCGACACCGAGACAACTGAGACACCGAGGCGGCACCTGCGACACCGAGGCAGATGCGAAACCGAGACAGCTGCAACACCGAGGCAGCTGCGACACCGAGGCAGCTGTGACACCGAGACAGCTGCGAGACCAAAGACGAACCTGCGACACCGAGACAGCTGCGACACCGAGGCAGCTGTGACACCGAGACAGCTGCGACACCGAAGCAACTGTGACACCGAGACAGCTGCGACACCGAGGCAGCTGCGACACCGAGGCAGCTGTGACACCGAGACAGCTACGACACCGAGGCAGCTGCGACACCGAGACAGCTGCGACACCAAGGCAGATGTGGCACCGAGACAGCTGCGACACCGAGGCAACTGTGACACCGAGACAGCTGCGACACCGAAGCAACTGTGACACCGAGACAGCTGCGACACCGAGACAACTGAGACACCGAGGCGGCACCTGCGACACCGAGGCAGATGCGAAACCGAGACAGCTGCAACACCGAGGCAGCTGCGACACCGAGGCAGCTGTGACACCGAGACAGCTGCGAGACCGAGGACGAACCTGCGACACCGAGGCAGCTGTGACACCGAGACAGCTGCGACACCGAGGCAGCTGTCTCGGTGTCGCAGCTGCCTCGGTGTCGCAGCTGTCTCGATGTCACAGCTGCCTTGGTGTCGCAGCTGTCTCGGTGTCGCAGCTGTCTCGGTGTCGCAGCTGTCTCGGTGTCGCAGCTGCCTCGGTGTCGCAGCTGCCTCGGTGTCACAGCTGCCTCGGTGTCGCAGCTGTCTCGGTGTCACAGCTGCCTCGGTGTCGCAGTTTCGTCCTCGGTCTCGCAGCTGTCTCGGTGTCACAGCTGCTTTGGTGTCGCAGCTGCCTCGGTGTTGCAGCTGTCTCGGTGTTGTAGCTGTCTCGGTTTCGCATCTGCCTCGGTGTCGCAGGTGCCGCCTCGGTGTCTCAGTTGTCTCGGTGTCGCAGCTGTCTCGGTGTCACAGCTGCCTCGGTGTCGCAGTTGTCTCGGTGTTACAGCTGCCTCGGTGTCGCAGCTGTCTCGGTGTCGCAGGTTCGTCCTCGGTCTCGCAGCTGTCTCGGTGTTACATCTGCCTTGGTGTCGCAGCTGCCTTGGGGTTGCAGCTGTCTCGGTGTCGCAGGTGCCTCCTCGGTGTCTCAGTTGTCTCGGTGTCGCAGCTGTCTCGGTGTCACAGTTGCTTCGGTGTCGCAGCTGTCTCGGTGTCACAGTTGCCTCGGTGTCGCAGCTGTCTCGGTGTTACAGCTGCCTCGGTGTCGCAGCTGTCTCGGTGTCGCAGCTGTCTCGGTGTCGCAGCTGTCTCCGTGTCGCAGCTGTCTCGATGTCACAGCTGCCTCGGTGTCGCAGCTGTCTCGGTGTCGCAGCTGTCTCGGTGTCGCAGCTGCCTCGGTGTCGCAGCTGCCTCGGTGCCACAGCTGCCTCGGTCTCGCAGCTGTCTCGGTGTCGCAGGTTCGTCCTCGGTCTCGCAGCTGTCTCGGTGTCACAGCTGTCTCGGTGTCGCAGGTTCGTCCTCGGTCTCGCAGCTGCCTCGGTGTCGCAGCTGTCTCGGTGTTGCAGCTGCCTCGGTGTCGCAGCTGTCTCGTGTCAAAGCTGCCTCGGTGTCGCAGGTTCGTCCTCGGTCTCGCAGCTGTCTCGGTGTCACAGCTGCCTCGGTGTCGCAGCTGCCTCGGTGTTGCAGCTGTCTCGGTTTCGCATCTGCCTCGGTGTCGCAGGTGCCGCCTCGGTGTCTCAGTTGTCTCGGTGTCGCAGCTGTCTCGGTGTCACAGTTGCTTCGGTGTCGCAGCTGTCTCGGTGTCACAGCTGCCTCGGTGTCGCAGCTGTCTCGGTGTCACAGCTGCCTCGGTGTCGCAGCTGTCTCGGTGTCACAGTTGCCTCGGTGTCGCAGTTGTCTCGGTGTTACAGCTGCCTCGGTGTCGCAGCTGTCTCGGTGTCAAAGCTGCCTCGGTGTCGCAGGTTCGTCCTCGGTCTCGCAGCTGTCTCGGTGTCACAGCTGCCTCGGTGTCGCAGCTGCCTCGGTGTTGCAGCTGTCTCGGTTTCGCATCTGCCTCGGTGTCGCAGGTGCCGCCTCTGTGTCTCAGTTGTCTCGGTGTCGCAGCTGTCTCGGTGTCACAGTTGCTTCGGTGTCGCAGCTGCCTCGGTGTCGCAGCTGTCTCGGTGTCACAGCTGCCTCGGTGTCGCAGCTGTCTCGGTGTCACAGCTGCCTCGGTGTCACAGCTGCCTCGGTGTCGCAGCTATCTCGGTGTCACAGTTGCCTCGGTGTCGCAGTTGTCTCGGTGTTACAGCTGCCTCGGTGTCCCAGCTGCCTCGGTGTCGCAGCTGTCTCGGTGTCACAGTTGCCTCGGTGTCGCAGTTGTCTCGGTGTTACAGCTGCCTCGGTGTCGCAGCTGTCTCGGTGTCGCAGGTTCGTCCTCGGTCTCGCAGCTGTCTCGGTGTTACATCTGCCTTGGTGTCGCAGCTGCCTTGGGGTTGCAGCTGTCTCGGTTTCGCATCTGCCTCGGTGTCGCAGGTGCCGCCTCGGTGTCTCAGTTGTCTCGGTGTCGCAGCTGTCTCGGTGTCACAGTTGCTTCGGTGTCGCAGCTGTCTCGGTGTCACAGTTGCCTCGGTGTCGCAGCTGTCTCGGTGTTACAGCTGCCTCGGTGTCGCAGCTGTCTCGGTGTCACAGCTGTCTCGGTGTCGCAGCTGTCTCGATGTCACAGCTGCCTCGGTGTCGCAGCTGTCTCGGTGTCGCAGCTGTCTCGGTGTCGCAGCTGTCTCGGTGTCGCAGCTGCCTCGGTGTCGCAGCTGCCTCGGTGCCACAGCTGCCTCGGTCTCGCAGCTGTCTCGGTGTCACAGCTGCCTCGGTGTCGCAGGTTCGTCCTCGGTCTCGCAGCTGTCTCGGTGTCACAGCTGCCTCGGTGTCGCAGCTGCCTCGGTGTTGCAGCTGTCTCGGTTTCGCATCTGCCTCGGTGTCGCAGGTGCCGCCTCGGTGTCTCAGTTGTCTCGGTGTCGCAGCTGTCTCGGTGTCACAGTTGCTTCGGTGTCGCAGCTGTCTCGGTGTCACAGTTGCCTCGGTGTCGCAGCTGTCTCGGTGCCACATCTGCCTCGGTGTCGCAGCTGTCTCGGTATCACAGCTGCCTCGGTGTCGCAGCTGTCTCGGTGGCACAGCTGCCTCGGTGTCGCAGCTGCCTCGGTGTCGCAGCTGTCTCGGTGTCGCAGCTGCCTCGGTGTCGCAGCTGTCTCGGTGTCGCAGCTGTCTCGATGTCACAGCTGCCTCGGTGTCGCAGCTGTCTCGGTGTCGCAGCTGTCTCGGTGTCGCAGCTGTCTCGGTGTCGCAGCTGCCTCGGTGTCGCAGCTGTCTCGGTGTCACAGCTGCCTCGGTGTCACAGCTGCCTCGGTGTCGCAGTTTCGTCCTCGGTCTCGCAGCTGTCTTGGTGTCACAGCTGCCTCGGTGTCGCAGCTGCCTCGGTGTTGCAGCTGTCTCGGTGTTGTAGCTGTCTCGGTTTCGCATCTGCCTCGGTGTCGCAGGTGCCGCCTCGGTGTCTCAGTTGTCTCGGTGTCGCAGCTGTCTCGGTGTCACAGCTGCCTCGGTGTCGCAGCTGTCTCGGTGTCGCAGCTGTCTCGGTGTCACAGTTGCCTTGGTGTCGCAGTTGTCTCGGTGTTACAGCTGCCTCGGTGTCGCAGCTGTCTCGGTGTCGCAGGTTCGTCCTCGGTCTCGCAGCTGTCTCGGTGTTACATCTGCCACGGTGTCGCAGCTGCCTTGGGGTTGCAGCTGTCTCGGTTTCGCATCTGCCTCGGTGTCGCAGGTGCCGCCTCAGTGTCTCAGTTGTCTCGGTGTCGCAGCTGTCTCGGTGTCACAGTTGCTTCGGTGTCGCAGCTGTCTCAGTGTCACAGTTGCCTCGGTGTCGCAGCTGTTTCGGTGTTACAGCTGCCTCGGTGTCGCAGCTGCCTCGGTGTCGCAGCTGCCTCGGTGTTGCAGCTGTCTCGGTTTCGCAGCTGCCTCGGTGTCGCAGCTGCCGCCTCGGTGTCTCAGTTGTCTCGGTGTCGCAGCTGTCTCGGTATCACAGTTGCTTCGGTGTCGCAGCTGTCTCGGTGTCGCAGCTGTCTCGGTGTCACAGTTGCCTCGGTGTCGCAGCTGTCTCGGTGCCACATCTGCCTCGGTGTCGCAGCTGCCTCGGTGTCGCAGCTGCCTCGGTGTCGTAGCTGTCTCGGTGTCACAGCTGCCTCGGTGTCGCAGCTGCCTCGGTGTCGCAGCTGTCTCGGTGTCACAGTTGCTTCGGTGTCGCAGCTGTCTCGGTGTCACAGCTGCCTCGGTGTCGCAGCTGTCTCGGTGTCGCAGGTTCGTCTTTGGTCTCGCAGCTGTCTCGGTGTCACAGCTGCCTCGGTGTCGCAGCTGCCTCGGTGTTGCAGCTGTCTTGGTTTCGCATCTGCCTCGGTGTCGCAGGTGCCGCCTCGGTGTCTCAGTTGTCTCGGTGTCGCAGCTGTCTCGGTGTCACAGTTGCTTTGGTGTCGCAGCTGTCTCGGTGTCACAGTTGCCTCGGTGTCGCAGCTGTCCCGATGCCACATCTGCCTCGGTGTCGCAGCTGTCTCGGTGTCGCAGCTGCCTCGGTGTCGTAGCTGTCTCGGTGTCACAGCTGCCTCGGTGTCGCAGCTGCCTCGGTGTCGCAGCTGTCTCAGTGTCACAGTTGCTTCGGTGTCGCAGCTGTCTCGGTGTCACAGCTGCCTCGGTGTCGCAGCTGTCTCGGTGTCACAGCTGCCTCGGTGTCGCAGCTGTCTCGGTGTCACAGTTGCCTCGGTGTCGCAGTTGTCTCGGTGTTACAGCTGTCTCTGTGTCGCAGCTGTCTCGGTGTCACAGCTGCCTCGGTGTCGCAGCTGTCTCGGTGTCACAGTTGCCTCGGTGTCGCAGTTGTCTTGGTGTTACAGGTGCCTCGGTGTCGCAGGTTCGTCCTCGGTCTCGCAGCTGTCTCGGTGTCACAGCTGCCTCGGTGTCGCAGCTGTCTCGGTGTCGCAGCTGTCTCGGTGTCACAGTTGCCTCGGTGTCGCAGCTGCCTCGGTGTCGCAGCTGTCTCGGTGTCACAGTTGCTTCGGTGTCGCAGCTGTCTCGGTGTCACAGCTGCCTCGGTGTCGCAGCTGTCTCGGTGTCACAGCTTCCTCGGTGTCGCAGCTGTCTTAGTGTCACAGTTGCCTCGGTGTCGCAGTTGTCTCGGTGTTACAGCTGCCTCGGTGTCGCAGCTGTCTCGGTGTCACAGCTGCCTCGGTGTCGCAGGTTCGTCCTCGGTCTCGCAGCTGTCTCGGTGTCACAGCTGCCTCGGTGTCGCAGCTGTCTCGGTGTTGCAGCTGTCTCGGTTTCGCATCTGCCTCGGTGTCGCAGGTGCCGTCTCAGTGTCGCAGGTGCCGCCTCGGTGTCGCAGCTGTCTCGGTGTCGCAGCTGTCTCGGTGTTGCAGCTGCCTCGGTGTCGCAGCTGTCTCGGTGTCGTATCTGCCTCGGTGTCGCAAGTGTATATATGTCGCACCAATTTTTTTAGCCACAGATTTCATGTCTGCCCTGGGGGCTAAAGGTTTCGCAAATTCCAGCTGTTTCTCCAGCATTGCCTTCCCTCTTTATTTTATTATTATGAGCCAGAATAAATGTAGATTAGTTGTTATGAAAATACTTGCCTATGTGTTTTTCTTCAAATAGGACAGTTCGTTTGTGAGTAGGCAGGTACATTTCCAAAATACAATGTCAAATTAACAAGGGACACCAACCTCCTTGAGGTTTACAAATACAAGATAATAATGTTGTTGGGGAAACGTGACATACAAAAAAAAAATATATATATGGAGATCACTATAAAAAAAATTTAAAATGAACAAAAAAAAAAAAAACAGGAGATCTTGATTTAAAAAATAAAATAAAAATGACTATAAAAAAAATCCAAACATTATTATGGAGATCTGGCTTTAAAAACAATAAAGATTATTCATGAGATCACGAGAAATAATAAAGAAATCAGTTTGTGAGAATATGAGCAGCAAAACAACTTCATTCTTCTAGCATTCTAAAGAAGAAGAGAATGCGCTGCATGAAACTATTTAAAACATTTCAGCATGACAAATGTGCCATCTCCATTACGAACGTTAGTTTTACCATACCTACACTTACGTCTCATACTTGATTCTGAGCATGCGTGATTTTTTGGCGCGTCGGAATTGCATACAAACGAAAGCATTTTCAAATAAGCACTTTTGCCGACCGAAAAATTGAGAACAAGCTCTCAATGTTTTGCTAGAGGAAAAGATCAAAATGCAAAAAACGCATGCTCAGAAACAGAAGTGCCCCGTCTTGTAAACTAGCGTTCATAATGGAGAATTAACATTCGTGACGTGGCAAATTATGAAATCTCCAAATGCAGCGCGCATTCTCTTCTTCTTTAATGGGATAATAATGAAGCTGCTTTGCTGATGATACTCATGGAGTTATTGCAAACAAAGTTTCAAAGGCTTTTTTTTTCTAGTGATATCAAGAATAATATTATTATGCTTTTTTTAATTTTTTTTGGGCAAGTTACCGCAACACCATTATCCCCTAGTTTTTAGGATCAAAGATACAACTATGTTGGTGTCCCTTGTTAATTTTACATTGTCAATACAACAAAACAAAAATTCTTGCGCATAAATGTATAAGCCCGACAGTTCAAAGTTCTTGATGGATGGTAGCTTTCAGCCTTGCTGCCCTAAAGGATAGGGAAATCCTAACATACAGACAAAAAACAAAAAAGAGAGGGCGCACCGGCCTAGTGCATTATCTTTAAAAAGGTTTATTAAAACAGAAAACGTAAAAATACTACTCACAAGGGTAGATAAAAATCACGCATAATAGTCAAATGATGGTAGCAGTCTCCAGACCTATGTACAAGACGTGCAGACCGCTGCTGGCTCTTTTTCGCGTTTCGAAGGTAGCACCTTCTTCTTCAGAGCCTAACAGTATCCATCTCTTATGGTACCTTAAATAATGTGCTCATCAAGGGAGCACAGACCAAACTGACCTAGGAGCCACTCCCATAAAGTGGACAGTCAAGAGGCGGGCCCTGACACAGCACCATAGTAACCATTTGTATACACATATACATAAAAAAAAAAAAAAAAACGCACACAAAAAAACAAAAATTTGCAAGTGCACGGATCTATAGTGTGATGAGTATCATAAATAGGGGGGGGAGGGGTGTTTGTAATGTGCGCATAGTGTGCGATACAGTACACCAGACAACCAGGCAATCTCCAATCCTAAATCTTACAAATGCGGTTACCTGCGCAAACAAAGAAACCCAGCTATCAAATTAAATACAAGATCAAATACAATAATCTGCACCATGAGCAGCGCACAATAGACTTCACATGAGACTATGATATATAAATAAATGAATCACCAGGACCCATCCACACTTGTCCTCCAAGGAAATGAATGATTTATTCTCCATAGCGTGTAAAAATATATCACAGATCTTACCTCAAAGATGCTGTGTAGCTGCAGGCAGCGGTAGGAACGCACGCCATATTCATTACATGTAGTGCGGTCCAGGGGGCGGAAATAGAAGCTCCGTATAGCTTCCTGTGCGCCCGCTGTCGCTCTAGACTGTGTCAGCAGTAAAGATACCAGCAGCCATATAAGGGAAGACCAACTATAGAAGCTGAAGGCAGACACATATTGGGTGGCTAAACGAAATACCATATCAAGGGGATAGAAAAACATGGGCTGTGTCAGCAGTAAAGATACCAGCAGCCATATAAGGGAAGACCAACTATAGAGGCTGAAGGCAGACACATATTGGGTGGCTAAATGAAATACCATATCAAGGGGATAGAAAAACATGGGACAAAAACAAATGTCTAATTTCCAATACCATCCGTGCACTTGTATAACCCGCAACCCCACACAACTAATGCTTGTCTACATGTATACAGAGGGAGCGTGTTGGTCAGTATTGTAGTTAGATAAAAGAATATGGCCAAATAGTCAACAGGGCATGCACACTCACACGCAAGCACCCATAGACATACACGCGTACGCCCATGTGCGCGTGCGTATAAACCCATGCACGCCGCGCGACACATGTGAGTAAGAGATGAAAACCTGCACTCCAATTACAAAGGCATATAAATATTACATATATATGATACATATAAATGAGCGCAGGTTGTCATTAAAAATGGTATACAATAGCATTCCAGTAAGTAAATGAAACAGATTAAAAACAAATAAATAAATAGATAAATAAAAAGGTTCCCAGATCGAATGAATATTTGCCAATGAATACATTTTGAAACACTCTATTATTATCCTTAAAGAGACCTTTTAACAGCAAAAAGGAGAAAACAGAGGGGGGGGGGGGGGGGAATCACAATAAATGTCTATGGAAAATTAGCCAAACATATGTCCATATACACATACAACCATGCGCATACACTCCCATATATACATACGCACACACCCCACGTACACGTGCGAGTGCACAGATGCCCACATGCGCAGTGTACCGGACCAAAATAATTATTAGAACAGAAGTATGAAAACCATACATATACCCGCACAGCCTGTGCATATTGTCGTAACTAGAATATACATACACATAATCATATATATACACACCTATAGGCCTCATATAGGTCATAAAGGCCATATGTGTAGAATGAATACTGAAGGTCACATGCATATATGTATGCGCATGTGTAGAGAGAAGGAAATGGAATCGGGGGGGGGGGGGGATGGGGAAAGGATGAAGGGAAGAGGGATAACAAATTGCACAGGAAGAAGATGGATATGAAAATAAATCAATGAATGAAAAAATTGAAACATGGGATGGGTTGGGGGGATACCTAAAACCACCGTCACACTATTTTATGTATCTCAGGGTCTTCATTGAGGCCACTGGGAGCGAGACTTCCGAGGGAGAAAATCCAGTAAGCCTCGCGCTTACATACTCTCTGATGTTTTCTCCCTGAGTCTAAATCACCCCCAATCGACTCGATACCAATACCCTCATACCTGCGGGGTTTCCTTGATGGGCTTCTACAAAATGGCGAGGAACTGGATATTTATCCCTTAAATTAATGATGCCACACTTGTGCTCTCCTATTCTGACCCTCATAGGGCGCTGAGTGCGGCCGACATAGAGACGGCCACAGGGACAAACAATGCCATAGACTATATACTGAGTCCCGCAGTTCATAAACTGTTTGAGTTTGTGGACCCTTCCATCTCTCCCTACAACGGTTTTCTTTCTGTGCCACATGTACATACATGTGCCACAGTTTTTTACGCCGCACTTGTAGCTCCCTTTCTGATCAAATATTGTGGTCCAAAGGCTAGTCGGTCTAATGGTGGTGTTATTTACCCTACTAGGTGCAACCAAGCTCCTAAGGTCACGTGGTTTCCGGAACACAATATGTGGATGGTCTGGGAGTGTGTCACCTAGTACAGGGTCATGTTTGAGGATATTCCAATTTCTCTTCAGGATGTTCTGGATCTCGAAGGCTTTGTTCGTATACTGG